>NC_092041.1:92334255-92434700 GCF_003086295.3 Arachis hypogaea | reverse complement strand
TTTTAGTATAGTTTTATTAGTTTTTAGTTAAAATTCACTTTTTGGACCTTTACTATGAGTTGTGTGTTTTTCTGTGATTTCAGGTATTTTCTGGCTGAAATTGAGGGACCTGAGCAGAAATCTGATTCAGAGACCAAAAAGGACTGCGGATGCTGTTGGATTCTGACCTCCCTGCACTCGAAGTGGATTTCTGGAGCTACAGAAGCCCAATTGACGCGCTCTCAACGGCGGTTGGAAAGTAGACATCCTGGGGCTTTCCAGCAATATATGATAGTTCATACTTTGCCCAAGATTTGATGGCCCAAACCGGCGTTCAAAGTCACCTCAAGAAATCCAGCGTTAAACCTGGAACTGGACCCAAATGGGAGTTAAACGCCCAAACTGGCATAAACTGGCGTTTAACTCAAGAAGAGTCTCTGCACGAAAAATGCTCATGCTCAGCCCAAGCACACACCAGTGGCCCGAAGTATTTTATTCATTACTCATTTCTGTACACCTTGGTTACTAGTTTTCTATAAGTAGGACCTTTGACTATTGTATTAGAAGTCTTGGATCTTATATCTTTGATCACTTTTGATCTTAGATCACTGGGAGGCTGGCCATTCGGCCATGCCTAGACTTATGCTTATGTATTTTCAACGGTGGAGTTTCTACACACCATAGTTAAGGTGTGGAGCTCTGCTGTACTCGAGTATTAATGCAATTACTATTATTCTTCCATTCAATTCCGCTTGTTCTTATTCCAAGATATCACTTGTTCTTCAACTTGATGGAGGTGATGATTGACGCCCATCACCATTCTCACCCATGAACAAAGTGACTGACAACCACTCTTGTTCTATAAGCATTGAGGCTTGGTGAATATCTCTTGGATTCCTGATTGCACGATGCATGGTTGATCGCCTGACACCGAGTGCTCGCCTGACAACGGCCAGCCATTCCGTGAGGTCAGAGTCTTCGTGGTATAGGCAAGAATTGATGGCAGCATTCAAGAGAATCCGGAAGGTCTAACCTTGTCTGTGGTATTCTGAGTAGGATTCAATGACTGAATGACTGTGACGTGCTTCAAACCTGTAACCTACTGGGCGTTAGTGACAGACACAAAAGAATCACTGGATTCTATTCCGGTAGGGAGGGAACCACACCGGTGATTGGCAGCACTGTGACAGAGTGTGTGCATTAGCTTTCACTGCGAGGATGGGAGGTAGCTGCTGACAACAGTGAAACCCTACACGAGCTTGCCATGGAAAGGAGGAAGAAGGATTGGATGAAGGCAGTAGGAAAGCAGAGAGACGGAAGGGAAGGCATCTTCATGCGCTTATCTGAAGTTCCTACCAATGAATTACATAAGTATCTCTATCTTTATCTTTATGTTATTTTCGTTCATCACCATTATCATTTGAGTTTGCCTGACTAAGATTTACAAGATGACCATAGCTTGCTTCAATACTAACAATCTCCGTGGGATCGACCCTTACTCACGTAAGGTTTATTACTTGGACGACCCAGTGCACTTGCTGGTTAGTTGTGCGAAGTTGTGTAATGCCATGGTATTGAGCTACCACGTTTTTGGAGCCATTACCGGGGATTATGAGAGTTGTGAAAAAGTATTGTTCACAATTTCGCCCACCAAGTTTTTGGCGCCGTTGCCGGGGATTGTTCAAGTTTTGAGCAAGCCTTGGTAACATCAGTGCCAAGATCCGGCAACAACATCAAGTTTTGGTGTTATTGCCCGGGATTGTTTAGGCTGGACAACTGACGGTTCATCTTGTTGCTTAGATTAGGTATTTTTTCTTCGAAATTCTTGAAAATGAGTTCTAGAGTTTCATGATGATTTGTTGAAATCTGGCTGGCTGAGAAGCCATGTCTAATCTCATTGGACCGAGGTTTCAACTTATCACCACAAGAGCTTGATGATTTCTATCAATCTTGCTCTTGGAGCAATGATCTGCTAAGGCTTGGCTGGCCTTTGGCCATGTCTAGTGTTTTGGACCGAAGCTTTCTTTGAAAGCTTGGCTGGCTGTGAAGCCATGTCTAATTCCTGGACCGAAGTCTTAGACTAGCATTGCACTGATTCCTGGAATTCTCATTAAGAATTTTGATACCTTTTCCATTTTATTTTCGAAAAACACAAAAAAAAAATTTAAAAATCATAAAATCCAAAAATATTCTTGTTTGAGTCTAGAGTCTCATCATAAGTTTGGTGTCAATTGCATGCATTCATGTATCTTGGTGATCTTCAAGATGTTCTTGATGATTTACTTGCTCTGATCTTTGAATTCTATTGACTTGAATGTCTAGTGTGTCTCATTTGCATTTTCATCTTGTTAGTGTCAGTAGCATACAAACTGCTAAGTTTGGTGTCTTGCAGGCATTGTTATTTGATTCTAGTTGCATTTTGATTTTTCCTTATTATCAAAAATCCAAAAATATTTTTAATTTGTGTCTTTTCAAGTCAATTATACAGAGAATTGAAGATTCAGAACACACAGCAGAGGAATTGCACAGAAAAAGCTGGGCGTTCAAAACGCCCAGTGAAGAAGGACAGACTGGCGTTTAAACGCCAGCCAGGGTACCTGGTTGGGCGTTTAACGCCCAAAAGGGTAGCATTTTGGGCGTTAAACGCCAGAATGGATACCATTCTGGGCGTTTAACGCCAGGATGGCACAAGGGGGAAGATTTTGTTTTCAAAATCAGATTTTTTTAAGTTTTCAAAATCTTTTCAAAATCAAATCTTTTTCAAATCAATTTTTCAATCAAATCTTTTTCAAAACCAATTTCTTTCCATTTTTAAAGATATTTGCTACCAATTAATGATTTGATTTAACATTTCAAGTATGTTGCCTTTTCTGTTGAGAAAGGTTTAATGTTTGAATCATATCTTTTCTTGTTAGTCAAGTTTTTAATTTTCAAATCAAATCTTTTTAAAATGTTTTCAAATTATATCTTTTAAAATTGTTTTCAAATCATATCTTTTTAATCACATCTTTTTTTTCAAATTAAGCTTTCAATCAAATCTTTTTGATTTCTAATTTCAAAGTCTTTTTCAAAAATCACTTGATTTCTTTTTCCATTTTCATTTTCGAAAATTAAGTAATGTTTTTCAAAAATGTTTTCAAATTTCCCACTTAATTTTCGAAAATCACTTCCCTCCTTCTCACATCCTTCTATTTATGGACTAACACTATCCTTTAGTGCAAAATTCGAACTCCATTCTCTCTGATAAGTTCGAATTTTCCCACTCCTGTCTTCTACTCTTCTTTTCCTCTGACACCTAAAGGAATCTCTATACTGTGACATAGAGGATTCCACATCTTCTTGCTCCCTTCTCTTTCTTATGAGCAGGAGCAAAGACAAAGGCATTCTTGTTGAGGCTGATCCTGAACCTGAAAGGACCTTGAAGAGAAAGCTAAGAGAAGCCAAAGCACAACTCTCTTTAGAGCACCTGACCGAATTCTTCAAGGAAGAAGAACACATGGTAGCCGCAAACAACAACAATGCCAACAATGCAAGGAAGGTGCTGGGTGACTTTACTGCACCTACTCCCGACTTCTATGGGAGAAGCATCTCTATCCCTGCCATTGGAGCAAACAACTTTGAGCTTAAGCCTCAATTAGTTTCTCTAATGCAACAGAATTGCAAGTTCCATGGACTTCCAATGGAAGATCCTCATCAGTTTTTAGCTGAATTCTTGCAAATCTGTGACACAGTCAAGACTAATGGGGTAGACCCTGAGGTCTATAGACTGATGCTATTCCCTTTTGCTGTAAGAGATAGGGCTAGAACATGGTTGGACTCTCAACCTAAAGAAAGCCTGGATTCTTGGGAAAAGCTAGTCAATGCCTTCTTGGCAAAGTTCTTTCCACCTCAAAAATTGAGTAAGCTTAGAGTGGAAGTCCAAACCTTCAGACAGAAGGAAGGAGAATCCCTCTATGAAGCTTGGGAAAGATACAAACAATTGATCAGAAAGTGTCCCACTGATATGCTTTCTGAATGGAGCATCATAGGCATTTTCTATGATGGTCTCTCTGAACTGTCCAAGATGTCCTTGGATAGCTCTTCTGGAGGATCTCTTCATCTGAAGAATACGCCTACTGAGGCTCAAGAACTGATTGAAATGGTTGCAAATAACCAATTCATGTACACTTCTGAAAGAAATCCTATAAACAATGGGACTAGTCAGAAGAAAGGAGTTCTTGAGATTGACACTCTGAATGCCATTTTGGCTCAGAATAAAATATTGACTCAACAAGTCAATATTATTTCTCAAAGTCTGTCTGGAATGCAAAATGCACCAAGCAGTACTAAGGAAGCTTCATCTGAGGAAGAAGCTTATGATCCTGAGAACCCTTCAATGGAAGAGGTGAATTACATGGGAGAACCCTATGGAAACACCTACAACCCTTCATGGAGGAATCATCCAAATCTTTCATGGAAGGATCAACAGAGACCTCAACAAGGTTTCAATAACAATAATGGTGGAAGAAACAGGTTTAGCAATAGCAAGCCTTTCCCATCATCTTCTCAGCAACAGACAGAGAGTTCTAAGCAGAATACCTCTGACTTAGCAACCATGGTCTCTGATCTGATCAAAACCACTCAAAGTTTCATGACTGAAACTAGATCCTCCATTAGGAATTTGGAAGGACAAGTGGGTCAGCTGAGCAAGAAAATTACTGAACTTCCTCCAAGCACTCTCCCAAGCAATACTGAAGAAAATCCAAAAGGAGAGTGCAAGGCCATCAACATGGCCGAATTCTGGGAGGAAGAAGAGGCAGTGAACGCCACTGAGGAAGACCTCACTGGACATCCACTGACCTCCAATGAGTTCCTCAATGAGGAACCTTGGGAATCTGAGGCTCAAATTGAGACCATAGAGATTCCATTGGACTTACTTCTGCCATTCATGAACTCTGATGAGTATTCTTCCTCTGAAGAGGATGAGTATGTCACTGAGGAGCAAGTTGCTAAATACCTTGGAGCAATCATGAAGCTAAATGACAAGTTATTTGGAAATGAGACTTGGGAGGATGAACCCCCTTTGCTCACCAAAGAACTGGATGACTTGTCTAAGCAGAAACTGCCTCAAAAGAGGCAGGATCCTGGGAAGTTTTCTATACCTTGTACCATAGGTACCATGACCTTCAAGAAGGCCTTGTGTGACTTAGGATCAAGTGTAAACCTCATGCCCCTCTCTATAATGGAGAAATTAGGGATCTTTGAGGTACAAGCTGCAAAAATCTCACTAGAGATGGCAGACAACTCAAGAAAACAAGCCTATGGACTTGTAGAGGATGTTCTGGTTAAGGTTGAAGACCATTACATCCCTACTGATTTCATAGTCCTAGAGACTGGGAAATGCATGGATGAATCCATCATCCTTGGCAGACCCTTCCTAGCCACAGCAAAGGCTGTGATTGATGTTGATAGAGGAGAGTTGATCATTCAAGTGAATGAAGAATCCTTGGTGTTTAAGGCCCAAGGATATCCCTCTGTCTTCATGGAGAGGAAGCATGAAGAGCTTCTCTCAAAACAGAGCCAAACTGAGCCCCCACAGTCAAACTTTAAGTTTGGTGTTGGGAGGCCACAACCAAACTCTAAGTTTGGTGTTAAACCCCCACATTCAAACTCTAAGTTTGGTGTTGGGAGGGTCCAACACGGTTCTGAGCATTTCTGAGGCTCCATGAGAGTCCTCTGTCAAGCTAATGACATTAAAGAAGCGCTTGTTGGGAGGCAACCCAATGTTTTATACTTAATTATTTTCTTTTGTTATTTTATCTTTTTTTTTGTAGGTTGATGATCATAAGAAGTCATAAAAACAATGAAAAAAAGCAAAAACAAAATGAAAAACAGGAAGAAAAACAGCACACCCTGGAGGGAGATGCTGCTGGCGTTCAAACGCCAGTAAGCCTAGCAGTTGGGCGTTTAACGCCCAGTCTGGCACCCTTCTGGGCGTTTAACGCCAGAAAGGGGCACCAGACTGGCGTTAAACGCCAGTAAAGGGCAAGAACCTGGCGTTAAATGCCAGGAATGGGCACCAGCCCGGCGTTTAACGCCAGAAATGGCTCAAAACGTGGATTTTGATGCCATTTGGTGCAGGGATGCCTTTTCCTTGACACTACAGGATCTGTGGACCCCACAGGACCCTACCATCACTCTCTCTCTTCTTCCCCCATTCACCAATCACCTCAACACCTCTTCCCCAAAAACCCTTCACCTATCAAATCCCATCTTTCTCTTCACCACTCACATCCATCCTTCATAAATCCCCACCAACCTCACCCTTCAAATTCAAACCACTTTCCCTCCCAAACCCACCCATAATGGCCGAACCATTCATCCCCTCTCTCCTATATATACCCTTCTTCAACCCTTCATTTTCACACAACCTAAACACCACTTCTCTCCCTCTTTGGCCGAATACACCACCATCTCCCTCTTCCTCATTTCTTCTTCTTCTACTCTCTTCTTTCTTCTTTTGCTCGAGGACGAGCAAACATTTTAAGTTTGGTGTGGTTAAAGCGTTGCTTTTTCGTTTTTCCATAACCATTATGGCATCCAAGGCCGGAGAAACCTCTAGAAAGAGGAAAGGGAAGGCAAAGGCTTCCACCTCCGAGTCATGGGAGATGGATAGATTCCTCTCAAGGGTGCATCAAGTCCACTTCTATGAAGTTGTGGCCTTGAAGAAGGTGATCCCGAGGTCCCTTTTTCACTCAAAAAGGGTGAATACCCGGAGATCCGATATGAGATTCAAAGAAGAGGTTGGGAAGTTCTTACCAACCCCATTCAACAAGTCGGAATCTTGATGGTTCAAGAGTTCTATGCCAATGCATGGATCACCAAGAACCATGACCAAAGTGTGAACCCGAATCCAAAGAACTACCTTACTATGGTTCGGGGGAAATACTTGGATTTTAGTCCGGAGAGTGTGAGGGTGGCGTTCAACTTGCCTATGATGCAAGGAGATGAACATCCTTACACTAGAAGGGTCAACTTTGATCAAAGGTTGGACCAAGTCCTCACAGTCATATGTGAAGAGGGCGCTCAATGAAAGCAAGATTCAAGGGGAAAGCCGGTCCAATTGAGAAGGCATGACCTCAAGCCTGTGGCTAGAGGATGGTTAGAGTTCATACAACGCTCAATCATTCCCACTAGCAACCGGTCCGAAGTTACCATAGACCGGGCCATCATGATCCATAGCATCATGATTGGAGAAGAAATAGAAGTTCATGAGGTTATAGCCCAAGAACTCTATAAGGTGGCGGACAAGACCTCCACCTTAGCAAGGTTAGCCTTTCCTCATCTCATTTGTCACCTCTGTTATTTAGTTGGAGTTGACATAGAGGGAGACATCCCCATTGATGAGGACAAACCCATCACCAAGAAAAGGATGGAGTACACAAGGGATCCCACTCATCATGAGATCCCTGAGATTCCTCAAGGGATGAATTTTCCTCCACAAAACTATTGGGAGCAACTAAACACCTCCCTAGGAGAATTGAGTTCCAACATGGGACAACTAAGGGTGGAGCATCAAGAACACTCCATCATCCTTCATGAAATTAGAGAAGATCAAAGAATCATGAGGGAGGAGCAACAAAGACAAGGAAGAGACATTGAGGAGCTCAAACACTCCATAGGATCTTCAAGAGCAAGAAAGAGCCGCCATCACTAAGGTGGACCCGTTCTTTGATTTCCTTGTTATTTGTTCTTCTGTTTTTTGAATTTTATGCTTATGTTTATCCATGTTTGTGTCTTATGATCATTAGTGTCTTAGTGTCTATGCCTTAAAGTTATGAATGTCCTATGAATCCATCACCTTTCTTGAATAAAAATGTGCTTAATTGAAAAGGAAGAATTGCATGAATTTTGAATTTTATAATAGTTTAATTATTTTGATGTGGTGGTAATATTTTTGTTCCCTGAATGTATGCTTAAACAGTGCATATGTATCTTGAATTTGTGGTTCATGAATGTTGGCTCTTGAAAGAATGATGAAAAAGGAGACATGTTACTGAGGATCTGAAAAATCAATAAAATGATTCTTGAAGCAAGAAAAAGCTATTCAAAAAAAAAAAAAAACCGAAAAAAAAGAGAAAAAGAAAACGAAAAAAAATAGAGAAATAAGAGTTGTGATCCAAGGCAAATAAGAGTGTGCTTAAGAACCCTGGACACCTCTAATTGGGGACTTTAGCAAAGCTGAGTCACAATCTGAAAAGGTTCACCCAATCATGTGTCTGTGGCATGTATGTATCCGGTGGTAATACTGGAAGACAGAGTGCTTTGGGCCACAGCCAAGACTCAATAAGTAGTTATGTTCAAGAATCATCATACTTCACTAAGAGAATCATTAACACTATCTGGACTCTGAGTTCCTAAAGAAGCCAACCATTCTGAATTTCAAGGGATAGATTGAGATGCCAAAACTGTTCAGAGGCAAAAAGTTAAAAACCCTGCTCATCTAATTAATACTGATCTTCATAGATGTTTTTGGAATTCATTGCATATTCTTTTCTTTTTATCTTATTTGATTTTCAGTTGCTTGAGGACAAGCAACAATTTAAGTTTGGTGTTGTGATGAGCGGATAATTTGTATACTTTTCGGCATTGTTTTTAGTATGTTTTTGTTATGATATAGTTAGTTTTTAGTATATTTTTATTAGTTTTTAGTTAAAATTCACTTTTCTGGACTTTACTATGAGTTTGTGTGTTTTTCTGTGATTTCAGGTATTTTCTGGCTGAAATTGAGGGACCTGAGCAGAAATCTGATTCAGAGACCAAAAAGGACTGCGGATGCTGTTGGATTCTGACCTCCCTGCACTCGAAGTGGATTTTCTGGAGCTACAGAAGCCCAATTGACGCGCTCTCAACGGCGTTGGAAAGTAGACATCCTGGGCTTTCCAGCAATATATGATAGTCCATACTTTGCCCAAGATTTGATGGCCCAAACCGGCGTTCAAAATCACCTCAAGAAATCCCAGCGTTAAACGCTGGAACTGGCACCCAAATGGGAGTTAAACGCCCAAACTGGCACTAAAGCTGGCGTTTAACTCCAAGAAGAGTCTCTGCACGAAAAATGCTTCATTGCTCAGCCCAAACACACACCAAGTGGGCCCGGAAGTGGATTTTTATGTCATTTACTCATTTCTGTACACCTTAGGTTACTAGTTTTCTATAAGTAGGACCTTTGACTATTGTATTAGAAGTCTTTGGATCTTGATATCTTTTGATCACTTTTGATCTTAGATCACTGGGAGGCTGGCCATTCGGCCATGCCTAGACCTTATGCTTATGTATTTTCAACGGTGGAGTTTCTACACACCATAGATTAAGGTGTGGAGCTCTGCTGTACCTCGAGTATTAATGCAATTACTATTATTCTTCCATTCAATTCCGCTTGTTCTTATTCCAAGATATCACTTGTTCTTCAACTTGATGGAGGTGATGATTGACGCCCATCACCATTCTCACCCATGAACAAAGTGACTGACAACCACTCTTGTTCTATAAGCATTTGAGGCTTGGTGAATATCTCTTGGATTCCTGATTGCACGATGCATGGTTGATCGCCTGACAACCGAGTGCTCGCCTGACAAACGAGCCAGCCATTCCGTGAGGTCAGAGTCTTCGTGGTATAGGCAAGAATTGATGGCAGCATTCAAGAGAATCCGGAAGGTCTAACCTTGTCTGTGGTATTCTGAGTAGGATTCAATGACTGAATGACTGTGACGTGCTTCAAACCTGTAACCTACTGGGCGTTAGTGACAGACGCAAAAGAATCACTGGATTCTATTCCGGTAGGGGAGGGAACCACACCGGTGATTGGCAGCACTGTGACAGAGTGTGTGCATTAGCTTTCACTGCGAGGATGGGAGGTAGCTGCTGACAACAGTGAAACCCTACACGAGCTTGCCATGGAAAGGAGGAAGAAGGATTGGATGAAGGCAGTAGGAAAGCAGAGAGACGGAAGGGAAGGCATCTTCATGCGCTTATCTGAAGTTCCTACCAATGAATTACATAAGTATCTCTATCTTTATCTTTATGTTATTTTCGTTCATCACCATTATCATTTGAGTTTGCCTGACTAAGATTTACAAGATGACCATAGCTTGCTTCAATACTAACAATCTCCGTGGGATCGACCCTTACTCACGTAAGGTTTATTACTTGGACGACCCAGTGCACTTGCTGGTTAGTTGTGCGAAGTTGTGTAATGCCATGGTATTGAGCTACCACGTTTTTGGAGCCATTACCGGGGATTATGAGAGTTGTGAAAAAGTATTGTTTACAATTTCGCCCACCAATTAGCATAGCCAATGTTAAGTTAGGTTAGAACTTGAGTGTGAAAGGATTGGGTCAATCCTGTGTTATTGGTGTATGTAATACTATTAACTATAGTGAAATTCTTCCATAGTTGTGGAGGAGACTAGATGTAGGTTGCATAGCACAAGGCAACCGAACTAGGATACATGCTGGTGTTATCTTTTCTCTTCTCTGCTGTGTTCTGTTTTCTGATATTCATGAGACAAAAATAAATTGTCTCATAAATTTCCGCTGCTGAGTTCAAACAGAATCAAAACTGCAAATTTGTTTTAAAAGGGTTATAACAGCAACCAAAAAAGAAGGCATAGATTCAACCCCATTCTCTAAGCCTACCACAACCTTCACTAAGAAATTACTATTTAATCAAGAAGCGAAAATTAACAACTTTAGCAGAAAGTGTGAAAATTGTAAATCATGAACCGCATCTAAAATTAGATAATTAACATACCTTATTAATTTTCTGTGGCAACACTAGGAAGGAGGGAGAAGAAACCAACTATCGGAAAACTAAAAAAAACTTCACCCTAATATTTATCTGAAGTTAAGGTTTAAATTTGAGAAAAATATGAACTGCATAAAAATATTTTAAAAGGATGGGAAGGAAACACCAAATTAAGGGCGGAATTGAAAGTGGACATCGTTTCATTTTGTCACGGTGATCATTGGGTCTGTGGCAAATGAGAAAACTCATCTCAAGTTAGCCACAGACAAACAAAAACATTGGAAAACTCAACAAAATTTGGCCACAGAAATATAACGTGTTGCAATTGGTTACCACAGTCATTGAGCTTTGTTACTGTTTATCGTTTGTGGGTACCTGTCCGTTGGTAGCTCCTGTATTTTTGATAGTGCGTTGAAAATCTTATTTTGTCTGAATTAGGTGTGGAATGGATTAATGCAAGTTAGATCAAATTATCATAACTAATTTGCAGTCATTTGTTTGGATGTGGTTTTACATTTTACCATTTAAATTATTTTTTGGAATTTATTTTTTCATAAACAAATAAAAATCATATAATTTATTTGTTTAAAGTTAACTAAGTATTACTTTATTTTAAATACTTCTTACTTTATCTAACTTAATTGTAATTATCATTAGCAAAATCTGAATTGTAATGATATATCTTTTGTTAAAATGAGATGTTTTTTAATCTGAATTATTGTGAAAGGTAAATGTGGGTCTAGTTTATTTTAAAATTCTTGTTTAAGAGGTGATAAATATCTCACACTAATAAATATTTTAAAAATTTTATCCTTAAAAAAATAAAAAATTGTAATACACCCTCCCGCACGCTGCCTAAGCATAAACATCAAGAGTGTGAAATTTATTAGCATGATCATTTTCGTGTGGATTGTTGAACATTTGAGAGATTTTTTTATAAATAAATAATTTAATTATTTTATTTACCGAAATATATAATTTGTAGCATATTTACCAATTTACATCACATTGATTTATCTCGTTTATAGTATAAATAAAATAATTATGAATATATCTCGTTTACACTGTAAATGAAATATATAAAATTTGAAAAAATACACATATCTCGTTTACAGTGTAAACATGAACGAGATATTGTATTTTGTTATTAAAAAATTATAATTAAAATAATATCAATTTTCTTAAAAACCAACTCATTTGAATTAGTACTCAAAAGAGTACATAGAATATAGAGGCTCATTTATTTCGATATGAAAGTTTCATGTGAGTTGTGCTTGGTTATGGAGGTTGGGTGTGTTAAACACAAATGTGGCGGCTGGTTTTTAAATTTAACGCAGAAGTAATTTGACCATCCATTGTATTTGTTGATAAAAATAGGGACACAAATCGGACAGTCCGATTTGTGTGTTGTGGAAATTTTGAATTTGGCATGAAAGTAATTGGACCTTCCGATTACAAGCAAATTAAATATTTTTTAATCGTTGATGCAGCAAATCGTACCATCCGATTTGCTTTAAAAAAAATAATTTAAATTGATGAACTGAAATCGGACCAATCAATTTCTTCACTTATATATGTATATTCAGCCCGTTACCTAGTTGTCGAGTTCTCTCTTTTTCTTTTTCTTCTTCACTGATTCTTCTTTCCTCAGCCGCTGAGAGTTCTCTCCTCTTGTGGCTGGATTATCATCTTAGTTTCAAAATATTATAGCTTTAGACTTCATTTTAAGGTGAGAGAAAAAATAGATGATAGAGTTGTATTGAAAGTGTATTATTTAGGTCAGATTTTATTACAAACATCTTAATGAGTAAAATTTGTATGTGAGAATCCGTTAGATATTATTATTCTATTCACAATCTTATTTGAAGAACTAAAAGGTGTGATTTCTGAGAAGATAGATTCTCAAATATTAAAAAGAGTGTCATGTATTTTATACAAGTATCTTGTATCGGTATTTGGCGAATTCATTTAATTTTAAACCAAATATATAACTCATGAATCGAGCATACAAGAGATGTTTTTAATGTATATTGAAAGTTACTCCCAGATGTCGTTCATTGAGTTGTATATTGAGTTCGAACAATCTGAAGTGGATCAAAATATTGAACGGAAAAATTACAATAGTGATAGTGAAGAAGAGTTTGAAAGCAACTACGAGGTCGTTGGTCCAGATGGAGACAAAGATCAAGCTGATGGCACTATGGATGCAGATGTGACAGAAGTGGCAAATGCACTAGCAAACCGACATCCGTTTGAGAAACCATCTTTCATGCACGCATTGGATTTGGAGGCTATGCATGCACCGGTATTTTCTAAATATATCAATGCAGGTACGTGATTTGAATATTTGTACGTGAGATTAGAATTTTGTTATTTATTATATTATTGATGGATTAATTAGTTACGTGATATGTGAAAATATAATTAATTAGTATTTGTTTATGTCTTTATTTAGTTAAATTTAGGATAAGATCATATTTTATTATTTATTTGATTAATATTAATTAGCATTTATTTATGTTTTTACGTATTTATTTCTTTGATGTTGAGATAATTAGACGATTCTAAATAAATATATGTATATGTTTAATATTTATTTATTAAATATTTATCGCATGGTATCGTTGTACCAAAATTCTCTGTTCTAGTAGATGGTGAATTTACCGTGAGAATGGAATTTAGTTTCAGGGAAGTTGTCATTATAGCGATGAAAGATTATACCATTTGCAAAGGGGTAGACTATCGGGTGTATAAGTCAGAACCGTTGACATTTTATGCCAAGTGTACAAGTATAGGTCAAGTTGTGATTAGCTTATCAGGGTTAACATGACCATCTTGCATTAGAGCATTCAGACATTGCAAACCAATTGTCAAGGTAGATGGGACACATTTGTATGAAAAATATAAAGGTTATCTGTTAGTTGCAGTTTCACAAGATGGTAACAACAATATCATAACTATTGCATTTGCAATCGTGGAGGGAGAGACTTCTGACGCATGACACTTTTTTCTCAGTAACTTGCGACAACATGCGGTAACTCGGGATGGTGTCAAACTTATCTCTAACCGACGTGACTCCATCAGTTCAGCTATTGCCCATAGTAACAGAGCTTGGTCCCCTCCTAGAACTTTTCACATGTTCTTCTATCAGGCATATAGAGTCAAACTTCTTGAAGAAGTTCAAGGCACCGTACTTGCAAAAGCTCATCGTTAACATAGGTAAATATGAATATATTAAAGTTTGTTGTTGTTAGAGTTGCAATTGTGATAAATCTCATTTACACGTTGTATTATATCGCAGGATATTCGAAGACAGTGTTGAATGTTGGAATACAAGATGCATTACCAGTGTTTACGAGAAAGGGGTGAGGCTTTCACCAACTGGTTAAACCGTATTCCACGTGAACAATATGCGTTGGTATTCGATGGTGGTTACCGATGGGGTCATATGACCACGAATCTAGTGGAATGCATCAATTCAGTCTTGAAGGGACGCGCAATCTCCCTGTGACTGCATTACTAAAGGTAACTCTTTTATAGGCTTAATGAGTTGTTTACCAGGAAAAAAGTCGAGGCTGAGGCTCGCATTAATGCTGGTCATATTTTTTTGAGTTTGTGACCTCAAAATTGCATGCAAACCAACGTGCATCAGAGAATATCCAGATTAATTGTTTTGACAGGCAGAGCGAGCTATTTAAAGTGCGTGAGATACCTAGTGAGGTGGAGTACAATGTTGACTTAGGTCTTCAATGTTGTGACTACGGCGAATGTAACGACCCACAATTTTAAAAATATAAATATAAATAAGTTATAATTCATTTTATAAATTGGAGTTTCTTATTTTAGAAATTATTTTATTATAAGTAATTAAATTACTTTTATAACTATTTGAGTTCAATTAAATTCAGATTCTTATATATATTATTATTATTATGATAAAATATTTTACATAATTAAAACTATAATTTTATTAATTTATAAATAATGAAAATTATATATATATTTTAATTTAAGTCATTGATATTTTTAATTTAAAAACAAAGTTTAGTTAATAATATTATTATCGAGTTCGATATTCGTCGATATGAGTAAATATAGGTACTTCTCGATGAACATAGCTTTGCTAATGCTTCACCGTATATCTTTTATTGTTATGTTGCTAATGTCATTTATATTAGTAACTCATATATATTATTACTTGTGTTTTAATATATCCAGCTTTCATAATTATCCGTTTAAAATATTTATAACTTGAATCGCTAACTCAGCAACTTATAATCATGACACATACCCCTAACGACACATGGCCCTTCATTAAAACACTTCATCATCATTAATCTTTCTTCTTTCTCATTTGGCCGAACACCACAAAGGAAAAGAAAGAAAGGTCGTGAGAGAGAGAGACTGAGAAACCATAGAACCTCTAACCTTCAGCATTCGATTTCTTGCGGTCCGTAACTTCAATAAAAAATCTAATCCGATAAAAGTATTCGTATCCTCTTTCTCTTAATATTGACGTTACTTTTTTTCGGTAGAAGTTGATAGTGACATAGCTCCCCTTCCCCTTGAGTTCGACCAATTAGAATTCTAGGAGGCATAATCGATTTCTAACGTTTTTTTTCTTCAGTAGCTCGGTCAAAAAGCTTCTCCGGAGCTTTCGTTATTTTAATTTCATACGGAGGTAGGTTTTGGTAATTTTATAATAATTAAATGTGAATTTGACGAGTGAATGTTGGTTTGATTGATTATTGTTTGGGTTTGATTAAGTTTATGTTGAAATTTTGTAGAATTATTGTTGTTGCTTGTGAATTGTGGTTCGGCCAAGAAGAACAGCACATCTGGGGTTATTTTGATGATTTTCGGGCTGTTGTGAACAAGAATTATTGATTAAACTTAATGAGATTTGATGGCCGAGAGATTAAATGAAAAGCGGTGAAAATTCGGTAATAGTAAAGTCTAAAAATGGACTTAAAACTCAAGGTGAAAACTTGAAGAATTTTGGAAATGGGGTTCAATCTTTTGGTAACGTTATAAGCAGGGAAATAAAATTTATATTTGAAATTGAAATAGTAATTTAATAAAAATTGAAGTTAGTTTTGTAATTATATATGTTTTAAGATATTTTTGGTAATAAATAAAGTACAGGGACAAAATGGATATTTTATAAAAGTTCAGGGTTAATTTTATAAATACTGAGAGATAAGTGAGGTTTCAAATATAATTTTATAAAAATATTGGGTTAAAAGTGAAGTATTTAAAAGTTTGAAGTTTAAAACATAGGTAATAAGAGTTTAGGACTAAAAGATTTACAAAGCTAAGTTTTTTAAAAAAGATATAAATATTATTTATTTACTGTTTAAATTATTCTATTTATATTATTGTTAATATTTTATTACGAATATTAATTAGTAGAGATTTTATTAATATTATTATAAGTTAGAGAAGAGCAAATAGAGTGATCATAAAAGTTTTAGAGAATGCAGACTTAATTAAAGTACTTTATAGTTCTTTTCTATAAGACACTTAGGGAAAGGTGAGGGAATAATGTGAAGATAAATTACATTATGAAATGATAAGAAAGAAAAGAAAAGGAAAGAAAAATATTAAAGAACCTCTGCCACAGGAGAGTATAGAGTAAATATTAAAAGAATCTAAAGAACCTCTGTCACAGGAGAGCAGAGAGCGGGAATAAAAGAATGTATTAACTAAAGGGATCTCTTCCACAGGAGAGCAGAGGGCAAAGATAAAGAAAAAGCTTTAAAAGACTGTCTGCTACAGGAGAGTAGATGCAACCTTGTTTGGGCCTTAGTGCCAAATGTATAGTGAGGACGCCCACACACTGAGAACTGTTCTCCAGATGTAAGCATATTAAACTACACTTAAAAGTCACACTATATGCGACCCAGCCATAAGACTTATATGCACATTGTATGCATCTGAAAAGCCATATCTGGAACTTGTGCTCAGGTAATATCGGGAACGGGTAGGCAACCGACACATGAGCTTGTGGCCTGCGATGGGAATAGACATGCATCATGCTTGTTTGCGCATATTTGATTGTGAGTGTGTTTCTTGTGATTGTGGGTGAGCTAAATGGTTGTTTGAATTCTGTGTTCTATAATTGTCGAATTAGATTGTCCCTTGTTGACTGTTTTTGCTGACCAAGTATATATAAAATAAACTAAACTTCTAACCCCGATCTTACTAAGAACTTCCCAGTTCTTACCCCCTATTTCTACCCCCTTTCAGCTACATGTGTGAAGGTTTAGAGCATAGCTACAGGAGCATAGAAGATTATATTGACGAGTTGAGTTGTTAGATTTTATTTTTTCCTCGTCGTTTATTGTTTTTAGTTTTTAGAGGGGATAGATCTTGTATTTTTAGAACTTTGAGATAAGTCTATGTATATAATGCTATGTGAATATATATATCTTTGTGATTAAGTGATTAAAAGTAAAAGCTTTTCGTTTTTTTAATTAAGGATTTTGGTTCGTATTCACAAAATTTCAATATTAAATAAATATAGTAGGAAATTAAAGGAGTAGAGGTAGGTAACGCATGGACTATTAGTGCGATCATGAGGTGCTAATTTCAAGTGGACCGTATTCCATGTCGATATGTATTTGCATGTTGTGCGAATCAGTGGCTAGATTGGCAAGTGTATGTTCATGAAGGTTATAAGATGGACCAAGTTTGAAGAGTATACAGAACTAGGTTTAGACCTCTAAGAAATCTCGTAACATGGCCTGCTTACCACAGACCTCGATTTATACCAAATTCGTTCCTCAGACGAATTACCAAAGGTCGCCCAAGGATGACACGCTTCTTGAATGAGATGGACACTTGAATTTTGCGTTCTCCCAAGCATTATAGATAATGTGGTGGTCAGGGTCACAGCCGTAGTAGATGCCACCAACGCGAAGGTGCTAGTGCCGATTCTGATGCGCAGTAGACTCATGTTATATTTGCATTATTATATTCACATTAGCAACTACTCTATTACATTTGTATTTTTATATTTGCATCAGAAAGTACTATATCACAAATCCATTTTTATAATTGTATCAGCAAGTACTCTTACATTTGCATTTTTAAATCCGATTAAGCAAGTACTTTATTACATTTGCATTTTCATATTCAAATCAGCACTTAACATAGATACGAAAATGAAAGCTGAAAATATACTACTTTCTCACTGCCCACTTTACATCTTTCACAAAATATTTGCACTTCTTGGCTACCCTGTTGAACGCAGACAGGGTAAATCAACTTGTGCTACGACGTGGAGGATTGTTTCTAAGATCGTAGCCCTTGCCTTTATCAACTGCTTGATGGATCACTTGTGCCTGTACCTATTCCACATACATAAACATATAGATACATAAATTATGTCTTTCAAAAATTATTCGAAACTAATCATTAATGTTGCACCTAAGAACTAATATCACCAAATATTCTAATATGTAAACAAGCAATAAATAACCATGACCTGCCTCGTCCTCATCCTCGTCTTCATCCTTGTCCTCCTCCTTGTCTTCGTCCTCATCCTCACCATTCAGATGGTCTACTAAGTAGTCATCAGTCTCGTGCTCAAGCCCCTTAGTACTTTCTTGAATTAATTCCATCGAAACACGATTAGGGTTACCACTATTAACAATCCCTCGACCCCCGTCACTCTTACTAGAGTAACCAGAAGGAATGCAGTATCGAATTCTCGAGTCCAAAGAATACCTATCCGTAATCACACCAAGCTGATGGCTAGATTGTGATTGGCCTTGGTCTGAAGCCATGAACCTAAGTAGCTGGCTAAATGAAGATCCATCTCCTGTGTCAAACTGTGGAACACTCCAATATTCCTGATGTAATAGGTATGACTACGGTATGTAACATGTTTGAGGAATATATGAATTTGAGGGAAGCTGGGCTGGTTCTTGTATCATCATGGCTTGCTGTTGTGGATCTGGGGTGGCGGTGGTGGTGGCGGTGACTGTGGTGGTGAATGTGTCTGTGGCACTTGATTCTTATTATCACCTACTAGATTTCTCTCTTGGTTATCCTGCTCCACAAGAATTGATAAGTTCAAGTGGTGGCCATATTTTCCACAGTACCAATACATGTAAAGTTCTAGGGGATGCTGTGCTTGCACGAGAAGATCAGCAAGAACATGACTAAACCGATTCGTCCATTGCAATACTCAGAATGAATGTTCGGAGGACCAGTCAATATTCTTAGGGACAATAAGGACTTCCCTGTGTGCTCGGTCTAGACTCCGTTCCTGATGAGGAACACCCTATACTTGGCCTTCTTGTAGTTCATCTAACAAACTCCTAAAGTAAGCAAGAGAATGAAATCTATAAGGTCGGCCAGTATGTTCCCAATTATGTCACCTGATACCATTTATTTTGTTAACAAACCCTAAACCAAAACATTAAGATACGGTAATAACATATAGCTGAAGTTGTTGCTAGATGGTTTTATCTATTTTTAAGTGAAAAAAAGTCAAGGATTGACAGGAATCGGCGCAAGAAACGATAAACGGATCCAGGTCCAAGTGAGCAAAAGTGTTAGTAGACCATCGACATCTTTATAGTCGAAACGAGATGCCCTACAAAGAGATCTGTACAAGTGCGCCAGGCAAGCCGATCCCCAACTAAATTCACCGATACTAGCAAAGTCCCGCAGCAAAGGCAAAAATTTTCAATGCACCATTTCCCCAGACTTGTCTCCAAATAGGATCGTCCCGAATAACAACATGATGTGGCACTTTACATACATTTGAATCCTAATTTCATCATTCAACACTAAACGGTCTTTCAGATTCTGTAGCCACGTCAACTTTATAAAACTACCTCTGCAATTCACCTTCCTAGGTGTCACTCCAAGCTGATCCAAACATTCAGCTTCTAGGACATCGAAACTACTTACTGTCATTTCTATCATTGGAAGACCATTAATTAGAAGACCAATTATCATAACCATGTCTTCTAATGTGACGACATACTCACCAATCGAAAGGTGAAATGTATGCGTATCCGAATGCCATCTTTCGATCAATGCGTTGACCAATGCTCCATGACACTAGATTACTCCAATCTGAGAAATGAGAAAAAAATCAGTCTGTCATATATACCCCTCCATAATAGAATTGTATAAATCCGACAGCAAATAATAGTTACAGGTCAGCATTCGTGAACCTACATAACGTAGCCAAATTTCACATCAATAAAAAAATCCATAAAAACTTAATTATAATAAATGTACTAATAAATATATAACTAATTACCTAATAAAATTTAAAACTAACTATTTACATAACTAAATAGATTAATAACTTTTTGAAAAACTCTAACATATTAATAATAAATTTATTATTAATAATAATTAACTTATTAATACAATTCCAAATTCAGTATTAATAACTCTTAATAACTATTAATAACTATTCTAAATTTAATTATTCATTAAAAGCACGCGTACATGGATTAATACCATATATTAACATTTTAACTACTATTATTATAATTATAACAATAATAATTATTATATCAAAAAATTTAAACACTTATTTATACCATAATAAATATATTAATTAAATATCTAAATAACTCTAATGCCAGTATATTAATATTTAACATTGAATTTTTTAACAATAATAAATAACTTCTTAAAAATGCCAACTTTAGTCTTTATAATTATTAATTATTCAATAAATTTATCAATTATTTTTTATCAATCTTCTGGTTATCGTAACAACTTATCTGTTATTTTTTTCTCAAAGACAATAGGTTATTTTATTTCAAATGAAAGAAAATATTTTGTCTAAAATTCAGGACTACACAAAAAAGTGGGATTCTCCCATCTTTCGTTTAAATATAGCGAGGCACAGTAAAAAGAATGAAACTAAGAAGAAAGCAAAGTTGGAATTAAGTTGGGACTTCAGTGAGTAAGTTTACAAGTTCTTAATTTTGTTTGGTAGCCATTGCTAGAAGTTCTTCAGGATTCATAGATTGGCGTTCGAACACCCTCCTACAGCTTTCTTTCCATATATGCCAGGCAATAATCAAAGCAAAATGGACAGAGTTCTTACTCACAGATCAACCCGGGCAACAATTTGGAGTCTCCACCAATCGAAAAAGGAGATGTAGTTCAGATTTGGGGTCAGGTGCGCTATTAGACTCTTGCTCCAAGTTTTTGAAGCATCTGGACAGTTGAAGATATGCAATGTAACAAGGATTCTGGTTCAGCATTGCAAATGGGATAAGTTGGTAAAGTACTTGGGAATCGCTGATTTATGAACTGCATGCCGGGAAGTTTTTCATGAAGGAACTTCTAGCTGAATACCTGAATCTTGTGTGGAACTGTCAGACTCCAAAAAAAAATTCCAGATTTTTGGTTGTTGCATGATATTTGGAAAAAATTCTAGAGAAACATAGTGGAAAAGGTAAGCAACTCTATATTCTGAAGCTACATCATATATCTTGGATCTGTTGAGTGTCCATTGAATTTCATCCTCCCCTTCTTCTGGTACTGTAGATAGAATTTTCTAGGAAATATCTTGAGAGAATATTGAATTAATTAGAGAATGATTCCATTGCTTATGTGCAGAGAACAGATCACGAACTAAGAAGATTGAATGTTTAGTTTGGGACTGACTTATGAGAGTTGGTATTGAGAATGGATACGAAGGTGGGAGCCATTGATCTCTAAAGATTCGGGTTGCTATTCCAGAACTAACCCTCTAGTTTAATCCATTTTCAACGACACTTCTACCTACAAGGATACTCCTCCATCCCTAAGAAGGTACCCCAACTCTACATCTAGAATAGAATTATATCTGAAATATTTTTCTTTTAAGATTCTAGATAATAAAGCATCAGGATTAGTGGCAATTCTTTAACATTGTTTACCTAGGAAAGACAAATTTTGTGCACATAGGTCTTTAAAGCCAAGCCCTCCTTCTTTCTTAGCCTTTGTCATTGTATCCCAACTAATCCAAACCATACGACATTCCGCAACTTGTTGAACCACCAGAATTGATTAAGAATTCCATGAATTTCCTTAATTAGATTATCTGGAAGTCTGAAACAAAATAGGGTATATATTGGGATTGCTTCTCCTACCTCCCTTAGTATAATACTTGTCTTCCTCCATTAGATAAAACACATCGTTTTCAGCCTTGGACCTTTTTGATAAACCTTTCTTTGACAGTAGAAAAGGTGGCCTTTTTTTATTTATTTACTAAAGAAGGCAGTCCCAAATACTTGTGTTGAGCTCCAATCGGACCATCCAATTACCTCCTTCCCAAATTAAACTGTCTAATTTGTTCCACCTTGACATAATGCCTCGGTTAAACACCCTACTCCCCCATAATGGTGCAATGCACCAACCTAACTCTTGTTTGTAAATTAAAAGGTGGAAAATAGATCGAATTAGATTAGTTTAAATTTGAAAAAAAAAAAAGAAGATTTCACAAGGGATGAAAAGTTACGTTTAAAAATTAAAACATTGAGTACGTGAGAAAATATTAGAGATGAAAAGTTACGTTTTATTGGTTTCACGATGAGAAAAAAATGCGGTTATCTCTCCCACTTCTAGGGATGGCAATTCTCCCCGGCAGGGCGGGTATCCGCGGGGATTTACCCGTTGGAGAGCAGGTTTGGGGAGTATTTTTACTCCACGGGGAACGGGTACGGGTACCCGTGTAACAAACGGGGCGGGGGCGGAAATAGAGGTGCCCACCCCGTGTGTACCCGTTTATATCTATATATATAAAATTACAAAAATAACCATATATATATATATATATATATATATATTAGTTAAAACCCTAATTTAGAATTTCACCATCAGTCACTCTCTCACGCTCTCTTTGTCACTCTATCACGCTCTCTCAGACTCAGAAGAGCCTCTCTCTCGCACTCTCAATCTCACCGGTCACCACTCACTGCCTCCTTCAGTCCTTCTTCCTTCTCACTGAATCGCCGGCGTTCTTCCTCTCAGTCCCTCACATCGTCATCCATTACCTTCCTCCGTCGCTGCCGCCGCTCACTTTCTTCCTCTCATTGCGTCCTCGCTGCTCCCAGCTTCGTTGTCGCTACATCTGCTCTATGCGATGCCTCAGATCTGCGATATTAGCAACAACTCTTCAACACGACGCCTTTCAACACGACGCCTCTGCTCCATAACGCCTCAGATCTGCGACGTCAATGACAACTGTTCTCCAACGTCGCCTCTGCTCAGCGAAGATGATGACAACTCTGCTCCATAGCTGGTTTCTGTTTCTTGATGAAATTGATTTTAATATATATTTTGGTTTTTCATTGATGAAATTGGGTTTAGAATTTGATTTATGGGTTTAGAATTATGGTTTCTATTATGTTAATTCTATTGCTGTAAAATTTAATTTAGGGTTTGAATTTGCAAAATTGGGACATATACTATGTTTATTTTGATTTTTCATTGATGAAATAGGGTTTAGGGTTTGATTTCTAAGTTTAGAATGATGGTTTTAATTCTGTTAGTTGATAAATTTGAGTTTAGAGTTAGATTCTATTGTTGTAAAATTTGATTTAGGGTTTGGATTTGTGAAATTGGGACATCTACTGTGTTTATTTTGAACTTTTTTTAAATTTTATTGATACTATTTTTTCTTCCTTCAAACCCGTGGATATCCGCGGATATCCGAATATCCGGCGGGTACCAAGTCCCCGTTACACGTCGCAGAGACGGGGTGGGGATGGGGAGTGTTTTTGGAGGCGAGGGCGGGGGGTGGGGGCATGTCCCCACCCCCATGGGTACCCATTGCCATCCCTACCCACTTCTTTGTCTGTTTTATCTACTCTATCAACTTCCGTTTCTTTTAATATAATAAATGTCTATTCCTAATATTCTCTCACTTACTAAATGATTCAATTACCACATTTCTTCTCGTCATGGAACCTAAATACACGTACAACTTTATTTTTTTTCAAATTTAAATCAATCCAATTAAATCTATTTTTTTATGTATTCTTTTTTAGTATTACTTTAAATAGGTTGATTTTTAAAAAAATAATGTACTGATTTCAAAGGTACAATTTCAAATCACTAATACATTTAAAAATTGGATTAATTTAAAAATAAAAATTAAGTTGATATTATTTTAATTGTAATTTTTTTATAATAATACACATATTTTATTTATCAGAAAATTTTCGCATACAAGCGATTAAGGCTTACAAGCCTTACAAGCCCTGAAGACAACTAACCCCCCAAAATGCGCTCCTAATGTTACGTACCTTTCACGCGCTATATAACAGAGCGCGCGAATATATAACTGCCAATTTTTAAAAGATTTCGTTTCCTTCTTTGTTCTCCTTCTCGCCAAATTTCTTCGTTCTCCTTCTTGCGTTCTTCCCTTGCTTTTTTATCAATTTTTTCCCTGCGTTTATCACTCATTCGTTCTTCGTCATTGACGTGAGTTTCTCTTTCTGTAACTCTAGCTTGGTTTTTTTTCGATTTTCTGGTTTCTGAAATCAAAGTTTGAACTCGTTTTGAAGATAATGGATGATTCAACCTCAGATTGTCAGCTGAATCAGGGCAAAGTAGATTTTAAATTTGAATCTAACGACGTTCATGAGGTTTGATTTAGATTCAGCTTATTACAATTACTCTGAATTTGATGCAGTTATTCGTCTATGATTGTCTAGATGAATAATTCGTGAACATTGACTGTGAAATTAATCTGTGAACATAATCTATGAATTGAATCTAATGTATTAGTTTTGATTAATTATCTACAATTTATAGCAGACGCTCGGGTGTAGATCAGAATTTTTTGGGTGTATTTTAGGGAAAGTTTGGGTGTATTTACATTTTATGACTTTTCTTGTTATTTAAGTTGAGTTGTTGTCGTTCGGGTGTAGATAAAAAATTATTGGGTGTATTTTTAGTTTTTGACATGGTGTATTCTGCAGCCTCTCTGTGTTATTGATGACCAGTTTGTTCCCAAGGTTGGAATAACTTTTACCACCCTTGAATATGTTGGAAAATTTTACAGGAACTACGCCAAGGCTGTAGGTTTTTCTACAAGAGTTCGGAGCACAAATAAGAAGGGAAACGAGATTAAGAATCAATTGATTACATGTAGCAGAGAGGAAAAATGGAAATCTAAAATATCTCCGACCGAGAAGACAAATCCACAGCTGGTTTAAACTGTCCTGCAAGAATTTATATACACACATTGAAGGATGTTGGTGCTTGGATCATTTCAAAGGTTGTGCTGCATCATTCACACCCTTGCTATCCAAGTAAAGCAGAGATGCTCAAACAGCATAGGGAACTAAGCATGTCCGTTCGTCGTACAATAGTGAATAACGAGGAGGCTGGTATTAGACCAAGCAAATCTTACCAATCATTTTTTGCGGAAGCTGGGGGTCACCGCGAGTTAAATTTTATTGAAAAGGATGTGAGGAATTACATTACGAGAGAAGTGCGAAATGTTTCTGAACAAGAAGATGCAAAGGAATTCAGAAAATATTTGTTAAGAATGAAAGAGTAGAATCAAAATTTCTTTTTTGAGTTTGAACCCGAGGATGATTAATCGATTAAGCTGGCTTTTTGGGCCGATGCAAAAAGTAGAGCTGCCTTTGAATATTTCGGAGATGTTATTTTATTTGACACCACGTACAATACAAACAGGTAATAAGATGTTCGTGTTTATGATGCTAAATTAATGTTGTTTTATGAATCTGCCACAGAGGTGTATCTTGGATGTTTTTGGGTGTATAAAATCAATTTTTAGGTGTACGTAATGATTTTTTCATTCTACACTATGGTAATTTGTTTCAGGTATAATTTGGTTTGTGGTTCTTTTGTCAGGGTGAATCACCAAGGTCAGTCAACACTTCTTGGATGCTCTTTGATGAAAAACGAAGAAATTGAATAATTCAAATGGTTATTTCAATATTGGCTTCGTTGCATGGGAGAAAATGCTCCGAAAGGGATTCTCACTGATCAATGCGCATCAATGAAAAAGGCTATAGAGGCTTCTATGCCAACAATAATTCACCGTTGGTGTATTTGGCACATCATGAAGAAGATTTCAAGTAAATTAAACGGGTACAAGGGACATGCAAAAATTGAACAAGAAATGAGCCAAGTTGTTTGGAACTCTCATACCAAAGACTTATTTGATAGGAATTGGAATGATTTTCTGCTGAAGTATGCTCTTGTAGACAACAAGTGGCTTTCAGGTAATGTTATTTAAAATCTGCAGCATCGGTATAAATTACATGTTTTTGGGTGTATTATGCAGATCTTTACGAGGACCGTGATATATGGGTTCTAATTTATCTGGATCACCACTTTTGGGCAGGGATGAGAAGCACATAAAGGAGCAAGAGCATGCATTCATTTTTTAACAAGTTCATTACATGGAACAGTTCGTTTATTCAATTTGTCAAACAATACGATAATTGCCTCGGAAGCAGGGAGCAAGCAGAGAGATAATCGGATGCTACAAATTTTCATACAGTCATACCGTGTGCAACAAAATTCTCCATTGAAGCTCAGTTTCATCATGTGTACACTCACCAAAAGTTTAGGGAAGTCCAAGCACAATTCAGAGGAAAGGCAAATTGCATCACAAGATTAACGAACCTCGCTCTAGGCTATTCAGTATACGAAGTTGGAGAACATGTTTGCAGCTCAATATTCAATAAGTTTGTGGTTACTTACGACTCAGTAGCAGTCAAGGTGAAATGCCAATGCTTATTATTCGAGTCAAGAGGCATATTGTGCCATCACGCACTAAGCGTGTTAAGCTTTGAACGAGTAACCCAAGTGTCACCGAGATATATACTAGAACAATGGAGCAAGAAGGTAAAGAGGCGACACACACGTATCAAGAGCAGCCACGACGTGCCACTGTTGGAGCCAAGAAGCAAGAGGTTTGACGAATTGGTGTTTCTTTCGCAAAATATTTGCGAATTTGCATCAGAATCGGAGGAGTTGACTGCCATTATGCATCATGCGTACGATAAGGTCATGGTTGAGATGGAAGAATTGAAAGCCAAAAGGAATGAGACATGTTCGTTATCTCATGAAGATGCCAACTTGGAATCCGTTAACGAGCTTCAAAGCCCTCCAAGGGTTCGAACAAGAGGACGTCCAAAAAATAGGCTAGGTTCAAAGTTGGACAAACAGATTGCAAATGCCTCAAAGAAGAAGAAAACAAAAGATCTAAATGAGTTAAAAGTGATGTTCTTTAAACTTGTGGTGATTATTTTAATTTTCTTGTTAATATTTTTGCTAATATGTGAATTTATTATATCCAGTTAAATCTCTTTGATGCTGCATCAGTGATGCATCCAAATTCCAACCAATGTCAAGGATGTGTTATGAATTATCAGTTCAGAAAACCAGCAGCAGGGGATATTTTTTGGGTGTATAGTTACAGAATATGGATGTAAACCTTAGTTTTTTTGGTGTATTTCTGACTTTTCTTGTGTTTGACATTTTACACACACACACACACACACACACACACGCACGCACGCACACACGCACACACGCACACACGCACGCACGCACGCACACAAGGGTTTAGGGTTTAGGTTTTAAGGTTTAGGGTTTAGGAGTTTAGAGTTTAGGGTTTAGGATTTAAGGTTTTACGAGTTTAGGGATAAAGCATCAGGGGATAAAATTTGGTATATATTTTACTTTTCTTGGGTGTAAAATGAGATTTTATGGGTGTAAAAATCAATGATTTGGGTGTATAGTAGGTTGGGTGGTTTAGGGTTTAGGGTTTTAGGATTTTTGGGTTTAGGGTTTAGGGTTTAGGGTTTTAGAGTTTTAGGGATAAATTATCAGGGGATAGATGTTTAGGTGTATATTCAACTTTCTTTTGGTGTAAAATGTTAGGTTATGGGTGTATGTTTGGTTTGATGTTGTCCTTCATGTTATAGTACATGTAATTCAGACATTTTGGATACAACACAGAAAGTTTAATAATGGAAAAAAAGTTTACTTATAATTGGCAAATTTTTACAGCATGTGTTCAATTTCTTACAAGACTATATAACAGTAACAGTTACATTAATCAGTGTCAATATCATTAGAATCTATCTGACAATATGGACTCAATAACAATGAGGATGGCCTGGACAGTCTTATTGCATCACTTTCCATAATGGCTTCAGCTTTGTCTTGATTCATTTTATGGAATAGAATCTGAGAAGCATATTCTACTCTATAGTGGTCCACCTCATCCTGAAGTTTAAAAGAATTTTCTTTTTAATCAACTATGTTAATTTAGTAAGGTAATATAGAGTTATATAGTTTTTAAACACAATTACCTGGGTCCAGTTGTCCCACTCATACTTCCCCCATTTAACGTTTTTGGGCTGAATTATCTCAAGCCACTTCATTACATAAATAGCACAGTCATAGATGAAAAACAAGAAATAAATTAGCAAATTACATCTAGAAAAGTTTAATTTTCGGATTAAAAGATTTATACCTTGTCTTTTGGCCTGAGATGTTAATGTAGGGTGTATGAATTTCGCGATCATTTTTTTCAGAGGTGCCCCCAGCATATTCTCTCATTCTTGAAATTACATGTCCCTTAAAACACAAAACAAATCAGTAATATATGAATAATTTTAATAAAGGAATATAAACAAAGGAGCACAAACCTACACCTTATATTGAATAGAAATACACCCAAATATTAAAATACAGAACACAGAACCTACTTACAACAAATATATTTATGGTCTTTCTTTTATCGGCTGGACAAGTCTTGTGATATGGGTCGAGTACAAAAGTTTTTTTCTTCCTTGTATCAGCCACCCATAACCACCAATGTTGTGAATGGCAAACAGGTGCAAAAATCTGAAGTATGTTCACATTGAACAGTGTTTTAATTTATTTGGCACATAACTAAAGAATGGTAATAAGAAGTTTTAGAAACGAAAACTTACATAACGATGTGATGCTAGTTTTTTAAGGTCCAAGAATGGTATAAACATTGGGTAGTCTTCCACCCTGAATGGCTTATTGTTTTTAGGCTGCAAGAATACCCCTTCTGGATGATTTGCAATGGCCATGTTCTGCAACAATTGTGAAACACCAAATGAATACAGAAAATACACCCAAACGAATATAGAAAATACACCCAAATAAATACAGAAAATACACCCAAACGAATACAGAAAATACACCCAAGATTTGTTAAAGTACCACTTACCACAATATCAGGGGAGAGACAGTATATTTCTTCTCGAAACCTTTTAATTTTTTGCTGGTTAAGGATGAAGCACATGGCAAAGACAATCTAGAAATAAAAGCTCAAATCAATTTTACATAAATCGATATTGTAGTTACTTTTCATGATAAAATCATTAATGTTATTCTAATATTACCTGAGCTTCTATATGTGTATCAGCTTGGAGATATGCAAAGTGAATTTTTGACAAAATGTATTTATCTTGGGCATTGAGTGTGCACACGGTATCATACTCATTAGTATTTCCATCTGCGTACGTTTTCACACGTGTGGCCCAGATGTAGCATTTTTCTTTTATTTCAACACATTTCATTTGTCCTCGCAGGAGTTACAAACTTTTCAAAACTTTCTTTACCACTTTGCTTATGAATAGGTGGAGTTTTACCTTCTGTTTTCACCCTACTACCTGTAATTTTTTCCACCAGCTCCCCTAACTGTTCGATTAATTTTGGCGTTTCAGGAGTTTTCACCTTTTACCCCTCTTGTGTTGCTACACCCTCTTGAGTTGCTGCCTCTTCTTGGCTTAAATCAGTCAAGCCAAAACTCAATGACGGCATCGGACCTTATTTAGGAACGTACGATGCTGTCCGTGCCATCATCATCAGGACAGCAGTATCTTCTGGGGCTGGATTACTGCGTGATGAGATATAACATACTATAAGAATAAGAATAGATCAATGATATTGAAAACAAAATTTTACTCTGCTCAACTTACACTTTAGATGGAGCTGGTGGAAGTGTAGGTGTATTTTCTTCAGTTTCTGGCGGTGGTTTTAGAGTGCTGCAGTGTTACAGAACAATTGTGAGGATATACACACCAACAAGGACAATATACACCAAAACAATAAAAAAATACACCCCAAGATTATTCCTTACCTTTTTGAAGTTTCTTCATTAATTTTTTCACTTGGAGACTTTGCAGGGGTTGGTTCAATTTTTGGCACATGGGTTGGTTCAATTTCTGGTTAAGGGGTTGTTTGGGACAGTGGTAGACAAACTTGAATCAGAACTCTAAACAAGAAGAAAAATAAAAGGTTAACAAAGCCCATGAAAGTAAAATGGTTATAAGGTTGAAATTTTCTTGAAAAACTCACATTGAAAGCGCTTCAGTTTTTGACTGTGTCTCTACCTGCACAACCATCATGTTCTCTTCAGCTGGCTCATTGGCCGACTCTTCAACTAGACTCAACCTAAAATACACCCAAAGAAAGTCAAAAATACACCAGAAGTAATCAAAAGAAACACAGGCTTTTTTTTAGTACTTACGTAGCTACAGTTTTTGCCTTTTTTTTCCCTGCCTTTTTTTCTGAATAAAACATTTAAGGGCTTTTTTTCTAAAAAAATATATACAAAATTAGAAGCAGAAGGTAATAAAAGATAAAATCAACCGGTATTAGAAAGAGAAATTACATGCTCTCTGCCGGTTTATTTATGCTACTTTGATCCATGTGTTCTTGAGACAAAGGACCATCACTTCCTAAGTTTATGTTCGGTATTCTAAAGATGGAATAGATACCATTCAGTAAAAATACCATACGGTTAAATCAAAATAATAAAATTTTGTCAAATAAAGGTTCTTACGTCTCAAATGAGTCATAGTGACCTTTTGTCGATCGCGTGTCAGCTCCCTTCTCCCTGGGAAACCAGAAAGAATTATTAGCGACGAAAACACCTTAAAATCGATAATATACACCCCAAACATTACAAACCCCTGTGCAGCAGATTTTTCATTATTTTCTTCTTTTTAGATTTCCTCAACAATTCTTCTAATTCTTCAGTTCCAATTTCAGATCTGACAGCATATGCATAAAACAACATGTTAGAAAATATAATTTTGAACATAAATGGTACTATAGCTTTACAAATCATCCCACCCATAATAGGATTGAGTTTGTTCAGGAGATGAATCCTCAACAATGAGCTTGCTCTTTTTCTTTGCTTTTTATTTTTCTACTGGTGATGATTCTTCGCTTCTGAAAGTTAATAAAAAAACTCACTGTTAATACAAAAAATTTTGAGAATAAATGGAAAAGAAAGCAATGAGAATTTCAGAACATTACTCATCATTCGATTCAGTTTTTGAATTGGAATCTTCCTCGTTCTTCTTCCTTTTTTGGAATCAATTCTGGTAGGCAAACAATCGTTATTAACAAAAGGACTAAAAGTGACAAAATACACCCTAAAAGTGACAAAATACACCCTTACTTTTAGGCTGTTTGGGTGAGTTATTTCCTTTTTGGTCCCTCTGATTCTTCTTCAGTCTCAGAATCAGAGGAAGAATAGACTTCAGCTTCAGATGTTTCAGTCTCCGATGATGATGAACTTGCTTTCCTTTTTTGTTTTTTTTTCTTTTTTTCTTTCTTATCTTTTTTCTTCATTTGTTTTAATTTCTCCTTTGTTTCGGCCATCTTTACAATTCCCTAAAACATTAGATATGTTAGTTAACTGCATTCAGGTAAAAAAAATACACCCAATATTCTTTTCACTTACCATATGTTCATCCATTTATGCTCTCATTCTTTCAACCAACTACTCTCTAGTCCAGTTGGCAATTCAGAGTTCTGAAGGTCTTTCTTCTCATTTCTTGTCTTTATTTTTTGATAGATGGAAGTAAACTATCATCAGGACAAACATGCAGCCATCAATTGCCTTTTTCTTTTTTAGATTGTAATATATTATGCCATTGATGATGAAATTCAAAACATGTGCTCCCCAGTTTTCCTCTTTTATTGTGTCTATCTTGAAAATTGGTGCCAGGTACACAAGGGAGATTTTGTTTATTGTGGTTGGTAACAGGAATGCCATCTGTATACAGAGGATGAAAATTCTCTTGAACATGAGGCAATCCTGTTCATTATCAATACCAATAGTCACCATCTCATCTGTTAGATTTTTTAGGGTCTTCCTCTGAAATCTTCTAAAAATTTGTTTGTTGTCTTCAGAAAGATCCTTATAATTGACTTTCTGAGAAAGTAGATCTCCTACAAAAAGAAAAACAGTATTGTATGAAAATCACTTGAAATACACCCAACAATTAACCATATACACCCTACACATTACGCCATATACACCCAATAAATTATGCAATATACACACAAAAATCAGTTAAGAGAAGAACTAGAATAAAAAGAACAGTAAAAGTTAGAACAACTTAGAAGAACAGTAAAACCTAGAAGAAGTTAGAAGAACAGTAAAACCTAGAACAAGATGAACAGTAAAAACTTAGATCAGGCACGTACACCCAAACCGATTTCATAAGTATTTAATTAGATCAGTTCAAAATGATGTTCAATTCACTCAAACATGGATAAATATACAAGGTCAAACAATATTACAACATCAAGCAATATACATCCAAGGACAAACAATATTAGAATAGTGGCAACAGTTGATTATATTACATTATATGGGTTCAGAAATATAAACCCAACAAGTTATGCCATATACACCCAACAATCAACCATATACACCCAACAAATTACGCCATATACACCCAACAATCAACCATATACACCCATATAAATTACGTCATATACACCCAACAAATTAAGCAATATACAACAAAAAATCAGTTAGGAGAAGAACTAGAACAAGAAGAACAGTAAAACCTAAAACCACTTAGAAAAACAGTAAAACCTAAAAGAACTTAGAAGAAGAGTAAAATCTAGAATAAGAAGAACAGTAAAAACAGTAATATGAGATTTAGAACAAGAAGAACAGTAAAACCTAGAAGAACATAGAAGAACAGCAAAACCTAGTTTTTCGATTTCGAAATCAGAAACAGAAATGTGGAAAATCTACAAGATCAGTAAAACAGTAACGTACCTTGAATAATATTTCTTCATTTTTTCTGGAGATTGTTGATGGAGAGTTATATCTTTTGTTGTTGGTTTTTTCTAATCTTCGCAACGAGTTCGATCGTCTCTTCAGTTTGGAATGTTCCTCGAAACTTGACGGTTTGTGTTTTCTTTGAAGTAGAAGAGGAAGAGTGCACCATAATGAGCACGTTTTGCAAAGCGTAACCGTTGTGTGAGGCGCGTGAGATTGACACTTCATTCTAAGAAGTGAGTGCACGTGGATTATTTCTGGGTTTGGCCAACTTGTAAGGCTTGTAAGCCTTAATTGCTTGTATGTATAGCAAGGCCCTTTATTTATAGGGTAAACGAAATAATTATGAATATATCTTGTTTATACAGTAAACGAGATATGTATATTTTTTTTAAATTCTATATATCTCGTTTACAGTATAAATGAAATACATTCATAATTATTTCATTTACATTGTAAACGACATAAATTAATGTGATGTAAATTGGTAAATACGCTACAAATTATATGTTAAAAAGTAAGAGAGAACTATAGAAAAAGTATTTGTGTTTATTCAAGTTCTATAAAATGATACAATATAGAAAGATATTTATAGGTGTTAAGAGAATCAAAATAATAAAAATATAGTATCTTATAATAAATATTTAGATATGCTAAATAATGTTAATTGATCTAATTGATTTTAATTATACTCTAACATTACATATTTCGATAAATAAAATAATTAAATTATTTATTTATTAAAAAAATCCAACATTTGACTGCATAGACTCTTTCAAACTCGCATCACCATATAAAAACTAAATGTGAGTCTAACTCATTCAACAATTAGTTCTAGATATTAAGGATTTCCCAAATTTTTAAATATTTTAGATGCTTTATTTTTCTGAAATATAAAATTTGTAATAATTATAATCTCATAAAAGAATTTAAATATTTTTTATTTCTATAAAATATCCATTTTTTTATTTTAATCCGGGTAATTTTTTTTTATATTTTAGTCCAATAAAATTTTAAAACTCTATTATTTAGTTCTTGACATACTATTTTATATAACTTCGATTGATATTTTTTATTTTGTTAAAAGCAGGTATTTATAATATCAATTATAATTAGTATTTTCTTTTAGAAAATTACTATTAGTGTTATTTTAATTGTTTTTAAAATGTTTAACATAATTATTAGTCCTTATACATATAGTTCATTTTCATTTTTCTAAAACTTTGACATTAATTTAAGACTCTCGCTCTTTTTCTTCTATTTTTTTTTAATTATTCATATCATTCTTATTTTTTTATATGTTTAGAGGAGTTATTTTTATACAATGCTTTTTCGTTTAATATTTAGCCAAATAGTTTTATTTATACTATAAATTTAAATGGTAAGTAAAAGCATAAAACTTTTAATGATTAATGCGACAATATATGATTGAATGATAGTGCAAAAATATTTAAACATTTGTATATAACAAGACTACATTTAAAAGAGAGACCGAGACAGAAAGATAAAGACTAAAAAATAAAAATTAAATTAAAATTTTGTATTGTGTTTGATGTAAGATTTAATAATAGACTGAATAATTATGTATTAATATCATGTTTGATTTAAGATAAATATGGAGATTGATGAGATAAATTAAAAATTTAAAAAGTTAAATAAGAATAATTTAAAAAAATGTTACAAAAGTTTTAATTTTCATTCCTAAAATTTTTATTGTGTTCACACTTTTTAGAAATATTGAAAAGACTGAAATTTTATATTCTAAAATTGAAATTTTAGTTCCAACCTCTGATCGCCAAATATAATACCCAGACTCGCCAGTCCTTCGGTCTCAATTCTAGTCCAAGATCTCAATTCTAGTCCCAAAAAATTAAATACAGCCTAAAAAATGTGTTTAGACATTTCTCTCTCTTCTTTAAAAAAATCCCAAAGTAGATTCCACTTTGAGGACCAAAATTTATCTTTATTTTTTTATGTTTAGGTTTCGTTATAATTAGAAATATGTACTTATTTTCTGTTTTAGTTTAACATAAAAAATATCTTATTTCTATTTTTAAATTTGGATCTAATGTATCATTAGTATTTGAAAATATCATTTGACATCTTTTATAAATGAAATTTTATCTCCTATAAAAAAAAGAGTAAAAATAAAACTATATTATTAATATTTTTAAACTTGCTTTAAAATGCATTTCTAAGAGTAGATGTCTTTTTAATTTCGGATGAAAGCGTCGTTTTATAATTCAAAAATTTTTAATTGATATTCAACCATCTAAATAAATAATTTAAGCTGTCTTTGTTATTGATTTGAATAACTCAGAGACATCAATAGATCACTATTTATAAGAACTATTAGACTAATTACTTGAATAGTTGAAAACCGATTAAAAATTTTCAAATTATAAATGGACAAACAATGGTGAAAGATCAAAAATAACATTTATTCTATATTTAATTCATTACAAAAGAGTTCACATTTGTACACTTTTTAAAGAATTCCAAGTGTCTCTGTTAAGGTTTTGCTTAGCGTCCAATTAGGATTCCATTTTTTTAAATTTTCAAAACTCATATCTCAATTGTGAGAATAATCTCAAAAAATTGTTATCAGTTGTCTCTGCTTTGATGCATTAAGATACAATATAGAAGATAGAGGAGAGGAATACGATAACAGTGATTAAGGAAGAAAAATAATAAAAGAGGAGTGATCTTTTTTTTTTATGAAGAAGACATCTTTGAGAGACGGCAAGCCTATATGAAACGGCTATTCGCAGATAAGCCATTCTCAACAGAAACGATGAATGGTGCATTAAGAGCAATATGAAATAAATTAGAGAGGTTAAGAATGACAAAAGTAGGTCATAACCAATTTTAATTCTTTTTTGATAAAGAAGATGAATTACAGAAAATTGAACATGATTCACCTTAGCTCTTTAACATGTTGTATATATCGATAAATATTCTACTGTACATATTTTTATAAATATCATATTTATTTAATTTAAATATAAAAAAATCTTTCTTTCTGTTGTGTTATGTCTGTGTAATATAGACACATGTCCTTTTATTTTATCATTAAAATTTTACAAACTTTGAAAAACAAAAAATTCATTAAAAAGAGAGTTTAATTTTTATACACTAATAATATAAATTATTTTACATAGTCACTCAATATATTTATTGATTTGGATTATTATTTATACAATAATGATAAAAAAGATATTTTTATTCATGTGATAATAGATTATTGAATATAAATATAAAATTAGTTTAGTATACTAAAATTAAATTTTTATAAAAAATAAAATTTTGATTTCCCGTGAATATAGAAATACCTTTTAATATTCTTTTGTTGATCAACTTATATATTATATATTTTTTTGTATGCTATAATTTGCAATTTTGCATTTAGATATAGGCAATTTACTTATTTAAATTGTTTCACTCTCAATATTACGTAAATACATTGTTTCAAAAACTGATATGTAAATACATTGTTTCACATATCTATATAAACCGCTACTGCCAGTAGCGGTTTACAAGAGAACAAAAACCGCTAGTACCAGCTGCGGTTTACATGTATGCTGGGTTGTTCATAAACCACTGCTGCCAGCAGCAGTTTATGTTGGTTGGTGTGCGTGCATAAACCGCTGGTACCTATAGCGGTTTAGGTTTAGTGTGTGTTATTGGACTTCCTATATAAACCATGGAGGGGCCAAATGTGGAGAGGTATAGTGTTAGTCACAAATGGATGGGGAGGATAGTTTTGTGGCTCTGGTCCATTGCTCTGGAAAAATTCAAAAGAGCAAAAGCCACGTCCTGCAATGTCACTGTGCACTCTCCAAAAGGCATGTGGAACGTGTACGTCTCAGGACGCTACCTCTCAACAAATGCACTAACCATTGGCTCATCCAACCAGAACCATTGGCTGTTTAGCCTGGCCAAATGGTACAATCCAGCCCTCTCTAAATACGGGATGATCCTTTCATGCATGGACATATTCTGTTGCCGTCTCACACTGTATATACACCTAGTGGGCTGCACATAACATGAAAGAAATGCAGGATACAATTAAATTCTCCAATCCATAAGAAAATTCCCTATCTAATAATAACAAATATCTTAAACCGTCAACAAATTTTGAACCGGTAAACAAATTAATCACTAAATCCTATAACTAAGTCGTCAATAAACCAGCGAGGTTCAAATTATACATACTTATTACAATAACAGAAATGACAACATACTAAACTGATTAAATAACAGGCACAATTATAAAAGTATTACAAATCTTTAACAATAAAATTCAAAACAACAACCCAAACCAATTAAACTAACATCCTAACATGCGAAGCCTAATTTAAAACTAGAAGTACTAATCTATAAACTCTGTATATTCTACCTTACATACCATTTTTCTAACTAAAAAAATTCTAAGCCTAAAAAAATATCTAAATTATTAACTAACCTCGTCACCAATGGTACCGGCAACATGCGCAACACCGTTCAGTCGGTACATGTTCCTTCTGTCTGCCATGATATCCCGCCGGAAGTCGCAACGCAAATACCTCGGACCCGCTCTCAACTTGCTTTGACCTCTCTCTAGAATTTCCTCTCTCTAACCAACCTTACAAAACCTCAAAATGAATAATCCGCGACTGGTTCCGCGGTTTATATAGGCAGCCATCCTCCACGTAAACCGCTATAGGCTCCAGTGGTTTATGCACACACACCAATACACATAAATCGCTGTTGACAGCAACGGTTTATGACCAATCCGTTTTAAACGTAAACCGCGGCAGATCATCGCGATTTCTGTTGTGCAATTTTTGCTTGTAAACCACGGCTGGTATTAGTAATTTCTGTTTTCTTATAAACCGTTACTGACAGTAACGATTTATATAAATATGTGAAACAATGTATTTACGTATCAGTTTTTAAAATAATGTATTTACGTAATATTGAGAGTGCCGAAGAAAAAACACACACCCGGTTCTACTACGAAAGTTTCTGAATAAGACAAATATTTTGGGAGTAATATTTGATTTGAATGTTTCTATTTCTTTAAATTATTATTCAGTTTTTTTTTTCCCGACTAAATTACTATTCAATTTGGCGGAGACGTTTGTGATCGATATTAAAAGGAAAAATAAGAGTTAGTATTTATTGTGGAATTAAACGAGTGGCTTGACTGAAAGCATGAAAAGTACAAAATCAACCTCGTTATTTTTCGCTTGTCAAGTTGTCACTGTTACAGTTTGGTCCTTTTGTACACTTGGCCTGATGAAAAATCCTGCATCCATAATAATAATAATAATATCAAGTTAAATTCTCCCTTCTTCCGCAATTAGCAAGACAAGTGTCAACCACACTCAACAACACAACCCTTTGTTTTTTCTCCATTGTGATGCATTGATGTGGTCCATCACCAAATGCCTAACCCATGACCCACCAAACAGGGGGTTTTAACCTCACGCTCCCACATAACCAATTAAGCGACACTCCTCCAAAAATCAAGAACCCTAATCACCAAAAAAAAAATCAAGAACCCTCAAGGAAAGAAAAAAAATTAAAAAGAAAAGGAAGGATTTTTTGTTTTTACAGTATTACACTAAATAAAGACTAATTTATTATAAATTTAAATTTTAGTTAAAATTTTATTATTGACTAATAAATTATTATATATACAAATTAAACTAATATTTATTTAAGTAAACAAATAAACTAATTAATCATTCACTAATTTAAATTGACTAAAAGAAGAACGATCGCTGTTAAAATAAATAAATAAATAACAATTTAGTCTTTTAACAGAAATTTGTGAGGCTAGTTTAGTTTTGAAATATTTGTCACAACCATTTATAAGAGAATACAAAGAATAATATATTAATATGAACTTTTTTGTTTTAAAAAATTTGTGAAATCAATTTAATTTCTAAAAAAACATTAATAATTCTTAAAAGATATACATAATATCAAATAAGTTAATGAAAAGAAGACGTATTAAATGAATGTGGTATGCATTTTTTTAAAAATAAAAATATTTTTAAATATATTCTTTAATGAATAAGTAGATGCCATAGATTTTCAAAAATTAAATTACTATCACAAGTATTACAAAAACTAAATTGATGTCATGTATGCCTTAAGACTAATTTAAATTGCTACTTTTATGAAGTCTTTTTGGCAGAACTAATTTTTTGAATTAAAATATGAAAATTTTTAAACAAAATTGGAAAAGAAAAAAGATTTTTTTTTTTCCATAGAAAATTATTTTATTTGTTACGTGCTTGTGAGTGTTTGTGGAGAGGGGGTTGGTAATGAAAGTTGGTGAGGAACTGAAGGTGGGGCCACCGTCGGACCTGAGTGCACGATGTTTATTAATTATTAGTATGGATTATGGAATTACATTTTTTAATGTTTGAAATATTGATATTAATCATTATTATTAAATTAAATACACGCAATTATGGGTGAATACCCACATTGCCCTTCAGTTAGTGCCAAACTGGTGGCTTTGGTAGGTGCATACAGCATACTGCGCATAAGGTGCCTTTTGTCGTTCACTTGCAGCTGCAGGGGTAGGTGAAATTATACTATAAGATTTAATCCTTCTATGTTCGTGTTAATTTAATTTTGAAGAGGAAAATCACAAATAAATCGACAGAATTTATACAGATTAATTCTTAAAAAATATTAATGAAGTCCTCTATAATAATAATGATAAAAGATCTTAATTTAAATATAATTTATTTACGTTTGATATTATTAAGGATTTTATATATTCACATTTTTTTTAAATGAATATGTTCGAAATATAAATCTTCAATAATTTATTTGTTATTTTATTTAATTTTAAATAATTACATAAATTAATTTCTAAAATTTTTAAAATTAAACATTTTAATCTTCTAAATTTTAAAATATACAAAATAATTCCTAATATTTATCTCTGTTGATACAACTCCTTTTAATAAAAAAGTTAAGTAGAAAATAGTTCCAAAAATTTAAAAAAAAAATTGAAATAATTTTTGAAAATTTTTCAAAATAACAATATTAATTAAAGGGATAAAATTGAAGAAGACTATACTGTCTAATAATAATAAACATTAAGGACTATTTTATGTATTTTAAAATTTTAAAAAATTAAAATATCCAATATTAAAATTTTAAAAATTGATTTAGAAGATTATTTTTTTATTTTAATTTCACTAAATTTTTTATTTTTCGTTTTTTCTTTTTAATATTCAAAAATATTATATACACACTATATATACAAATAAATTATCAAATCAGTTATTATATATTTATGTATAAATATATGTTGTTTAACTTATTTATAATATATATTTATTCTATTATGTATTTTATACGAATGATTAATTTAGTAATTAATTTTTTATATTTATTTAATTTTAGAACTGATAAAAAAAAGACAAAAAAGCAACGAAAGACCTTATAATAAAATTGTAAAAAATAATTGGCAACAAAAAATCCAACCGTCTTCTTCGGAGAAAAAAGAAAAAGAAAGAGTCAAATAACTCCTTTTTATTTTTAAAAAAAAATTACTAACACATTAACACTCACATTTGCTACATCAATGTTTTCTTTTAAAGGAAATGTCGTTATTGTTATAAAGAATAAAAATTTATTTAAAACCTTACAGTGTCATAAAAGAAAATATGAAGTACAACATCAATAATTCAGGAGTCATTTTAAATTTTTAATGTTACCAAACACTTCTCAACGTTACATTGTCCTTATCACCCGCGTATAACAAAAAAACAGCCAGACTCTTATTAGTTAGCTAGCCTCTTCAACTTCATATATAATGTATTTATTAAGTGCCTAAATATATTTCGCATCTGCCTTTACTTGTCTAAATGAGTTAGTATTTGTTTTCTTAAAGTGGACTACTCACATATTATTAGCACATGTATGATGGAATCATATAAAAATATTAATGTAGCAACGGTGCCTTTAGTTAGTTGACTAATTAATAGTGATGAGAGTAACAAATAGGATCCATATATAAGGAAGAAGAGAGAGGAGATTTTCGCACGTAGGTATGATGATGTCCTCCTCTACATCAATTTAAATTATAGTACTTATTAAGAAGAAAATTGTATTTTTATTTATGTTTGAGACGTCTGTGATACATCAGAAAATTAGTTACATATAAAAGACATTTTAACGATTATTACAACTATTAATATTTATTATCTAATTACTCTAGTTACTAACTAATATAATTAGTCTAATATTAACTGTCAAATTAATTTTGGTGAATTTGGTCATTTTGTAAAAGTTAAATTGAAATAGTTTTATTACTAATATGGACTGGTGAAGTAGAGTAGTTTAATACGTCTCTGCAAACTGGAGGATGAAAAATATCTAAAACACTAAGTTTGGACAAATTGAAGTGAAAAGAATGAGGAGATAGTGGTTTAATAAAGATGTCAGCCAACTGTTTTGAGAAAGACATAAGAAGAAGTTTCATCATTTTATCTTGAGCCTTTTGTCTTATTAAATGATAACAACTTCTAGATGTTTGGTATGTTCATGAAAGATTGAGTTACCCCAATACGAAGTGCGCTTTGATTATCACAATAAAGAACTGTTTAACATGTGTACAACAATAGGATTAACTTTAGAATAAGATGTAAACTAAGATAAATTTGATAAAATATGATCTGTGCCACCAGAATCAATGATCCAAGTGTTAAAAAAAATATGTTGGTTAAAAAAATTATTGAGTATGGAAAAAGTGTTAAAAGAACAGAAATAAGGTATATCCAAACTCAGACTTTGTAAAGACCCAATTGGATTGAAAGGTGAGACCACATGTTTGCCTTTGTATTCTGAAGAGAAATTTTTGACCCTTTTTAGGAGTGATATGAGAGATTGAGATTGGAATGGTGAGAGACCCAAAATTAAATCTGAAGACTGAAGTTGGGATTCCCTTTCATTATGAACTAGGACATGTGAAGGAGAAGCTTAATACGGTGCTGCTGAAGCAGAATGAGCGAGCAGCGGCGTAGAGGTAGCCAAATTCGCAGAAGCGGAAGCGCATTCATGGAACCGTGGTCGACCAAGGTGACGAGGACGGTTTGGCGGGTACCCATGCTTGAAGTAGCAGATGTTCACTGTGTGTCCGCTGTGACCGCAGTGGGAGCACTGCTTGGAGGGTGCGACACCACCACAACCTGTACCAGAAGAGGGAGAGCCGTGACTACGGCCATAGCAGGTGCGACGAGAATCAACGACAACTGTAATGGTTCGGATCATCTAAGAGACCAGTAGTGGCTTATAGTTGACGCTCATGCTAGATGACAAGTGCGAAGATTCTGTTTACTGGAGGGAGTGGATCTAAAAGCAGAACCTGTGATTTGACCACTGAGAATCATTCATCAAGTCCTTTGAGAAAACGAATGATGAAGTCTTGGGATCTGTGAAATATGGCTGGACAGGTACATATAGGAAGAGGTCTTGAGTTGTCAAGTTCCTCCTAAAGTGATTTTAAAGATGTATAAAATTCTGTAACCGAAAGATTGCCTTGTTTAAGTGCATAGACTTTTTCTTGAAGCTCAGCAATTTAGAAAAAGATCACTTTGAAAAAATTATTCTCTGATATTAGCCCATACAGAAAAAGAAGTAGACAAGTAAATCGCATTTTGAGTAATAGAAGGAGAAAAAGAATGAAAAAGCCAAGACAAAACCAAATTGTTGCAATGCTCCCAAATTGAAAAGAGAGGAACATCTTGCAGGGGAGAAGGAATGGATCTGGTGAGAAAGTCATATTTGTTTTTGGAGATAATGGCCATAGAGAAAAAACGAGACCAAGAATAAAAATTGTTTTTTGTAAGAACAGGGGTGACTAAAACAGAAGTAGGATTTTCATTAGGATGTATGTAATAGGGACTGGAAGGATCTTGTGCTAAATTTTGAGGATGTAAGTCCATTTTAGGAGAAGAAGGTGATTGACGATTAGAATTAGTAGTTTTTATCATGGGTACTAACAAAACTCTTTAGTGCTAATACATAAGAAGAAAATTGTATTTTTATTTATGTCTGAGATGTCTCTGATACATGAGAAAACTTTGCTACATATAAAAGACATTTTAACAACTATTACAACTACTAACATTTATCATCAAACTACTCTAACTACTAACTAACATAATTACTTTAACATTAGCTGTTAAATTGACTTTGGTGAATTTGGTCACTTTGTATAGACTGAATTATTGAAATGGTTTTATTATAAATATGCGCTGGTGAAGTAGAGTGGTTTGATACTTATAAAATTTAAAATTCAATTTAAATTTACAACAAAAAATATAAAGCTGCAACAAACTAAATTGAATTTAAAATTCAATTTGATAGATTATTTATTGTATCATTTAAATATACAATTTTAACTCCTATATCTCTCAACTCTCAAGATGATAATAGAGAGGTGAATACTAATCTTATCCAATAAAGATGGCTTGCAGGCACAAGGAATACTGTGAGATGCTTATTGGTAATCAATAAGATCACACACACACAACACGATATCCAATATAAAAATATCAGGTGATATTTTTTTCATCAAAGTTTTAACTAAGTTTGTGTGTTTTTTCTCTTTTGTATATACACGGGTACTTCTTTTTCTTCTTCTTCTCCTTTTTCTTCTTCTTTCTCTTCTTCCTCCTCCCCTTTCTCTTTATTCGTTATCATCGTCATTATCGCCTTCTTCTGTAGCACGCTTTTTTTCAATGTCGTTATTGTCGTTGCCGCCGCCACTTTCATCGTCATCGCCACCGATGTCTTTTTCTTCTTCTTCTTTCCCTCGTCCTCTTTTATTATCATTATCATCGTCTTCATTTTCTTCTTCTCCTATAAACATTAAGAAAATTATAGCACAAAAATTTTGATGCATTTTGATGCTTAACACATATATTTTGGTGTACAACACATAAATTTTAGTATACAGCACAAAAATTTTTAAAAGACCACAAGACCAAAACATTGACACCCAACCAATGAAATATGCACAAAATATAAATTTTGGTGTACAACACAAAAATCTTGATACGTAGCATAGAAATTTTGATGTACAGCACATAAATTTTTGGAGGACTATATATTCAGAACATTGTCTCATCCAACAAACAAAATACAATCGCAGCATAATTCGTGTGCTATGTGCAAAAATTTGTGTTATATATGAAAAAATTTATATAATACACCAATGGAATACACACAACACATAAATTTTAGTGTACAGCACAAAAATCTTGGTGCATAACACAAATTTTTAGAGGACTAAATACCCAGAACATTGACTTACCCAACTAACAAAATATATTTGCAACAAAAATTTGTATATCCGAAAATTTGTATACTATATCGATAAGTTTGTGTTATGTGAAAAATTTTGTGTCCTACATTAATAAGTTTTTTTGCTCTCCAATAAAATTTTATGTGCTGCAGAAAACGTAGAAGAGGAGAAATGGTACGTATGTGACGTATGCGCACATTTTGTTTTCACTGAGTTTGCACCAACTTGATTGGACTTAGTTACAGAAAAACATTTGTATATATAGCATCACTCTAGTCAATAATAAGGTGGGTTAATATTAAAATTGATATTTAAAAGATAATTCATATTTAAATTAATCTTCAAAAGATTTTGTTAATCATATTTATTTCTTAAAAGATATAATTGTAAGTTAAATTGGTCCTTGCATAAGTTAGGTAATGATATATCACCACTACAAGAAAAATGCTGAATATTGTCGGATTTACCAGGGGAATAACAAAATTTTCAGTCAGAATTAATCCGACGGTATAAATCTCATCGGTAAGTGTTTATCATCGGATTTTTCTCCCGATAAATCTGACGGTAATTATTATTAATTAATAATTAAATTAATAACTACTAGAAAATTTAATCGACAAAAAATTTGGTGACAGATCTTGCAGTATTGACCTACATTCTGTTATAAATACTAGGCTTCTCCAGCGAAATTGTAAATAACTAGTAATTGCGAAAATCATGAAAGTAAGTATTAAAAATACAATTAAATGTAGAATGATATTTTATGAAGAGAAAAATAGGCAGACAATAAAAATAAACTACCAAAATAAAATTAGCAGAAAAGGTCTCTTTAGTTGCAAAACAATCATTCTAAGCAAACTGCAAAAGATCCCTTACCTCAGAAAACTTGGTATTCACAACAGCAACCAATCCCGGTGATACCATCTTAGACTTAATACTCAGCACTGCTTTGTATTGAACTTGTTTCATCATCCGAGCCAATTCATATTGTATTTTCGCCTCATAAAGCTTGCATTGATGATAATGAATCACAAAGCTGGATAGTTAACAGCTAGATATTACAACTAAGTAACATAATTAGAAAGACTAACTACTAACTACTCTTAGTAAGTAGCATATACATCACTCTCTATTATATTCTATTCTCTTCCATGAAGTCCATACACTTTACCGCTCTATTATTCTACTATACTCTTCCATGAAGTCGACTAAATTACAGTAGATTACGGGAGATTAGTAGACATTATCGAGCTAAATGTCAGTGGTCAATTCTCTGTAGTCTTATTCAAGTGTCTTTGGGCAGACACCACGTCGGGCAGAGGCATACGACAAGACATTTTGGGCCACACCTATGTCAATTTTGCCACTTCGATTCACACTGGTAATCGAGAAGACGATGAGCCATACACTTAGCATCTGAGGCGCGTCTTGTGTTCTACGTGGAGGATGAGGCTGACAACGGATGGAGTGTAGTAGTCCATGTGAAGCCAAGAGATTTGTTTGACATGGGTGAAGATTATGAACATTGTGAGGTTGACTTTCATCTCCAATCTTGTATGACTAGCTTGCCTGAATTTGATGTTGAAGGCCTACGGTTGACAAGAGACGGAGATTTAGAAGAATCCACTAATGACGACATTGAAGATTGTGATGAGACCGCCGAATCCTAATATACATTTCTTCGTCATTCATGTAACTCATATTCATGGGAGATTTTGCATATATATTACTGTCATGATTCACCTATGATAGATAATGGATTGTATTTTAGTCATATCATTAGACAATAGATTGAATTGATCAATATATTTTAGTTTTTTAAAACCTTTTCCATACACATAAAAACCTCTTTTATCCAACTGGTTTTTCACAATGCTGTAACCTCTCATATAAGTCATGTTCCAATCACATTTTTTATTGTCCTTGTACATTCTTTTGATGTCTGTTGCCTATCAGAGAAATTGGCGAGCTGAGACTTCTTTTTGGTTTGCAGAAGCAGCTGGTTCGTAGAGAAGATGATAGATGCATCTCCATTCTCTTCGTTGGACCATGCAACATCCTTTGCAAGGCAATTATGGTTTAAAGAGTCTCGTATACAATCATAGCTGGATACCTTCTCTAGAAACAGTTACCTCACTATGGCCATTGGTCATGCGCCTGCTTCAATGATGAATGTTTGATTGTTGCAGCCCTTACAAATTTTGTCAGTCTTATCGTATTTTTGGATGAAACCCGACAAAGATTTCAGGTGGTTAAGTTAAAAATTTAGGAATTGCTTCAATGGGACCGAAGGTACAAGGCTAAGTTTGGATTCGAGTTTATAACAAGTACAGAGACATGGTTCTCACAGAAAATACTCGATGAGGTGAAGGTAAATATTCATGTGTTTACTCCTGTATTTATCTATGTCTGACATATATAAAAGTTCTTTATTAGCAATAAGGAGCATATAGTACATACTTTTTATTAAATACTTTTTATGAAAAAGGAAATAACACATAAAATATGAGTTTGTTTTAAAGTTGGGAGCAATTTATTATGCATAAGACAGGGAATGAAGTGCGGATGGGCTTATATATGTTAGCTGTATCCGTTCCTAGTAGTATTTTAACCTTGGTTTGTCTTGTGTGTCCCTGGAAGTGTATGTAGGGCATATCTCTAGTAAACAACAACTAGATAGGCCTTTCGTTAATAGGCATGGTTACCTCCGAAAGCTGATTGAAATATTAGAAGAAATTATTTAAAGGGATTTAAATATATAATGGATTAAATACATATGTGATTTATTATATGGCTCTATGTTGTGGTTTGAATTGTGTACTGGGCTTTACCTAGTGAGAAAATGCTTAGTAGTTGTTTTATTCCTCCGAAGTTTGGTAAACTGGAAATGAAGTATTGCAAGTACATGAAAGAAATTGTCTATTGGAATCCTCTTAATTGAATAGCATTCAAGATTGCCCGGTTTTTTAAAAAGGGTGAATATTGTAGCAAACTAACAAAAATGCTCCAATTAACCACAGGTTCTATTAGAACTCATTAAGTACATTCAACCTCTCTTGTATTCTTTTTCTTTTTTTCTTGTTCAAAATAATAATATGATAATAGTGTTGGTTTCATTTGTTTTTGTTTCTTCTATTTTAGAGCTCTGGCCTTAGCACAAAATGTTTAATTGCACTAAAATCCACTTGATCAATATGATGTTCTATCAAATCTTTTATTTTGTGTATAACATGTCAATTCAACACTAGTTATTGCATTAGCATGCTTATGAAATTTGAATGAACACCTATCGACTTGCATAATAGATGCTAGTAAACTTCATCTGTTAATTCAAGTGCCAAATTATTTAGCAAAATATGTTTATATAACAAAATATTAACCAAGATTATATTTTGCATAGTTTTGACACGTCTTTTTAAATTTATAGTCAACCCCTTGTCAGCAAAATTAAATTTTATTACTTTAAACTTTAATTGGTGATCAAGAAGAAGGAAAAAATTGCTACCTAAAGTGTGAAGTAAGGTCTTAAAACTTGTAAAGTAACTTACATGGCCATGCTTTTTTATTACTATTATTGCTCAATTACTATTAATTTATTTTTGTTTTTGTACAAGGTTTTTTTGGTAACGGTGAAGGTTATGAAACAGTTTATATCTTTTTACTACTAGTATTAATTTTACTATTTTGTGTAGGCACGCTATGAAAATACTCGTTATTGAACTGGATATTGCAGCACGGGAGGAATTCAAACTCATAGAACATGGACTTGAATGACTATGGGAACATAAGAAAGACACGACTTCTACAATGTTGATATAATAAGATTATGTTTACACACTAATTCTTCATATTTTGAGTATGTTTGGCTATGATGTAACTCTCAAGGTTATCTCGATCCAAGATTCAAGAGGCATCCGAAGAACCGGGAGAGGTGGTTCCAGACTCAATGGAGAAAGAGAACGTTGTCTCCTCTGATGGACGATTCTGCTGGACGAAAAGCTTCCATGCTGTCCTATGACCTCAATAAAACGCCAGAAGAGAATGAATATCCTTATAATGGAATGTCTCCTGGGAAGAAGAATGCATGGCACTTGGCTATGTGGGCAATACGATACTCGAATCCTTGAGGACAGTGCTTTAAATATTTGAAGAATCTCAATTCAGGTTGTATAGGATAGCCGAGACTTGTTTGTTGATTTTGTGGTGACTTTATAACTATTTAGACAAATATTAGATATTGTTCTTATTGGACAGTTTATCATATATGAGAACTTAGGGAATCTGATATTTAGTCAAGATTGGTACATTTGTTATTGTTTTGAGGTGAATAATTCTTCAATTGCATTTATCACTATATTTTTTACCACATTGGGTTTATCACAATTTTACCAACTCTTAAAAACAAAATTAATGAAAATAATAACAAATGAATGGTGAAAAATGCTGTTTTGTGACTCCTGACACATTCATATACTGATATATTTTATTAGGACAAGCTAATTAGAAAAAGAAAACAGCTACCATCGTCATTACTGTACAAGACTATAAGCATGTAGGAAGTAGCCATGGCAAGAAATAAAAAAGAATTACATAAGTTTTTAGTCCATTAAAATTAATAGTTTATAGTCTTGAACCATTGAAGATGAAGGTAGAGACCAAATTCAGGGATGGTCTGAATATCTTTTTTGGAACCAAAACATAAATTGCTAATTTTAAAGGAATCAAAAGCTGAGTTATATTCCTTAAAAATTTTTTCTGGTAAAAAATACCAATTGTAACACCCCGTTACCCTATGCCTTACCTCTAGCCATAAAGTAAAGGATAACAAAGTGTTACGACAGTCCTAAAGTTTATAATATATAATATATGTCCAAGAATTTATATAACTAGAAGCCCGATAAAAGAATAAAGCTCAAAGTCGCGTAAAGTGGAATTATGAAATGCAAAGCGTTCACACACGATAACTAAACACGTAGGCACGGACAGAACAAGACATAATACATCTAAAACCTTGTAGATAGCTCCATGATACACAAGGTAATAATTAAATTAAACAAGACATATATATAAGTATGATATACAAAAAGTGGACTAGTCATAGCCTGTGAAATTTAGAACGGCTAATGATGAGCAGATATTTTATACACTTTTTGGCATCATTTTCATATTGTTTTAGTTATGTGTTGTTTAAGTTTCATTATATTTTCATAGGTTTTATTGAAAAATTCACATTTTTAGATTCTACTTTGAGTTATTGTGTTTTATGATTATTTTAGGTAATTTCTGGCTGAAATTGAGGAGCTTTAGCAAAGTCTGATTTAGAGGCAAGAAAAGCGTAGCAGATGTTGTTAGAATCTGACCTCCATGCACTCAAATGAGCATTTCTGGAGTTATAAAGGTCCAAATGACACGTTCTCAATGGCGTTAGAAAGTTAACTTTCAGAACTTTCCAGAAATATATAATAGTTTATACATTTCTTCAAGAGAGCCTGCCCATACTGCGTGTTGAACGCCAATGAGCTACCCCCTGGCTGGCATTTAACGCCCCAAGGAGACAAGCCAGCGTTGAATGCCCAAGAACCACCCCCTTTGGAGCGTTCAATGCCCACCAAGAAGCAATGCAGTGCCAATCACTCCCTAATGGGCGTTCAATGCCCATTTCTCAAAGTTGGACGCCAAGCTCAGCCCAAGTACTGAACCAAAGTGGGCCCAAGAGTGGACTTTCGCACCTTTAGTCTAGTTTATCATACTTTTGTACTTCTTAGTTATTATGTTAGTATAAAGGAGAAGATCACCCATGTTTAGGATCTTCGGTCTCATCTTTACCAATCGTACATTTCACCTTTGTTTTCTGTAAAGCATGAGCAACTAAACCTCCTAAGTTAGGGTTAGGAGCTCTGCTGATTCTCATGGATTAATAATATTATTGTTTCTATTTTAATAAATGTTTGATTCCATTCTTTTGTGCATTTTCGTTTTTTATCTCATGAATTGAGGATGACTCGTGACAATCATCCTTATTCTACATGGGTTCCGTGTGAGTCCTGACCCAGAATGCATTGAACCACAGCTAGAGAGTGCACTGCAGATTTCAAGAGCGTGTATGAGCGACTTTGGATACATGACATAAAATCCCGTTGACTGTGGGTTACTGAGGTTTCTGTGGCATTAAGGCTAGAGTCTAAGAAGTAGCGTTCCATGATCGGGAAGATCCGATCTTATCTGTGGCGTTTTGAGTAGGATCGCAAAGGGGAGTGGATTGCTTAGGTCTTCACCTTCGGCTATAGTGGGAAGCCATGAGTTAACTTGATGAGGATGCTGCATGAGTTGCTCAGATATAGTGGACTGTTATGGTTTAGAAAAGACTAACTTGATAAGGATGCTACATGAGTTAGTCAATTATGGTTGTCATTGAATGAATCATTCGTTATTGAAGTAGATAGTAAGAAAAGTTAATCCAGAAAGAATACACATCTCTGAAGCCTTAACTGAATATCCATCATTGCTTTTACACTAATCTAGTATTTCGTTCTTTATTATTTCGTTTATGCTTTCAAACAAACAACCATCTTTTCTTAATCGCCTGACTAAGATCTACAAGATACCCATTGCTTGCTTAATCTGACTATCTCCGTGGGATTCGACCCTCACTCACCTGAGGTATTACTTGGACGATTCGGTGCATTTGCCGGTTCAGTTGTGCAGAATTCAATTTCGCGCACCAGGTTTTTGGCATCGTTGATAACCAACTTTTCTAATATAACTTCAAAGAGTCTTATGGAACTAATGAAACTAAATATTGCTGAACTAATTTAACAATTTTTCGCTTTATTCTTTACTTTTGCAGCATTCTCGACCTCTACTGAGAACTTGTGGTTTGGTTCTCACCCACAAATTTTCCACCCTTTCAGTGACACAGGCCTGAAGACTCAATATGAAGCTATGTACGATTGTTTAGTAGACTTTATTTATGATTCAAGTTGTGTTCATAAAGTCCCTTCGCTCCTGTTGCTTAAGATTTTATTTTATACAGAGGGGTAGGTGTAGTATGTTGAATCTGAATTTCATTTTTAGATTTACTTCTAGAAGATTTATTATTAATAGTATTTACGTGATTATTATTAACTGAAAATCTTTGATATATGACTTTAAAGAATAAAAATAAAAATTTCTGGTATTTTCTTAATATTGGAGCACATTATCGATATAAAGGCTCATTAATTAAGTAGTTAATATTAGAAAAGGTTATGTAATATTCTTTCTAGTAGAAATACCATAACTTAAGCAAGGTATTTTGCTGGAAGAGATATTATAATATGGTATCAGAGCAGTCCTTCCTGTAGAGCCTTGGAAGTGGACTGACTATACTTCATTGTATACTTTGAGTATTTGTCATGCAATAGGACTTGTCTTAATGACAAGAGTTTAAGTTATTATGTATGCTTGTTTATGAATTTAACTTTGTTAGTTTATCGTGTACAACCCATAGTATTCGGTTTGGCCAACCTAATGCTATTGAGCTGTGTATTCGGAACAGCTAATAGATAATGACAGGAGAGATAAAAGAAATAGGTAATGATCACGAGATTCTAAAAACGTTAGAAATTAAGTTCTAGGGGTTAGTTCTGCTTCGACGTTTGATTTTTATTCGTGCTTGGAGTTATCTTTTTCTCTATCAATTACATTGAAATTTCTATTTCCTGATCTCTTTCTTGGAATGTGATTAATTTATTTGCCAACCTTATCTTATCATTCGTGCATGTCCTTACTTGGTTCTGTATCTGGTTGTTGCTTAAATCTTTTGAAATATTTATTCTTATTACTATTTAAGCCTTCTTTACAAACTCTATGCTCTTTAATTTGATCTTGGATATATTTTGGTACAACAAATGATTCTCGAATATCTGGAAACATTAACCATTGACTTTAGCTACCCTCACTTGTGAACATTGTGTTCCTTTTTAACTAGTTGATGTCAACGGATGTGCTATAAATTGTGTCATGTTATTTGACATATCATTTATTTTTATTTTCTTCATCTTGGAATTCCTTGTTTCACTACTTTTTCTTGAAATGTAATTTGAAGTTTCGTATGCATAATTTGATTAATGATGCGTATTTAATTTAATTGTTAAATTTGAAGTAAAATGAAAAAGAAAAACATAAGAAAAGCCGCTGATAAGAGGTCAAAATAAAATAGCGAAACCAAAATAAAAGTTGAAAATATTCTAATTTAATAAGAATGAAAGCTAAAATCAAATAACTGTTATAACAAGCTAAACCACTGGTGCTATAACTTTTTTCAATATATATGTTGTCAATTTTAATAATAATGATAATAAGAATAATAATAATAATTATTATTATAACTATTATTATCATTATTATTATTAACAATAAAGCACTAACACACTTAATAACAACAGCCTTGTATATATATATTGCAATTCATTTTTTGAATTTATCTTCAGTGCGCCCCAATCCTTCTCTTCCAATCCTTATATATTGTCCACCACCATAGCCCTAACTCACAGCCGTGCACCCATTGAACCAACCCCTCGCCCAGAGAGGTTCTTACCTCCCCGCAAGTGCATGTCCTTGCTATTGCCGACGAAGACTGCTCACTTGCATCGCTGTCTTGGTCTCTAAAAGGAGACTGTTGCGTCGCCGTCTAATCGCCGTCTAATATATCTTTCAATTTGTGATGTTAAAATGCGATTATGCAAGCATACTATTATGCCATTTCAAACATTTTTATCTCTTAATTCGTAAGTAGTGTAGGCTTCCATACTGCTCAAAAAATGGGAAAGCTCTATTAATGTTGGCTTTCTCAACACTCCTCTTATTATTTATTAATACTATCCATCATACAATCTGAATAAATTATTATAATTGTCTGTTGTATACGTTTCATATATATATATAATTCAATTTTCGGTAGTTCTATTTACTTTTTGCATAATAAAATCATTAAAAAAAGGTGGGTCCTTGCACGATGCATGAGCACTACTGTGACAAATTCAGTTGTTATTAGGATAGCAATGGAAACCAAATCAAAACCATCTTATGATAGAAATTGCAGATGCAACACATGAAACCAGCACACTACTTAATAATTAAGATCACATGGCCTTTTTTCATGTTTTTTAATATAGAAACAAAATTATACACAGCTAACACAAGAAAGACAATGCAGTGACATATTGGCTGTTTCAAAATCATCACTTTTTGTTAATTAGATAAGTATTTGACTCAATACTTGAGTGTTATTTGTTGTATTTGATATTAGGATAATTGACCTTTTTAATATTTTTGAATAACTAGTGCTATTCTGAAACTTCTAATTAATCATATTGGCGGTTTTTTAGGTTGCTAGTGGCTACTCCCATTCATTGAACTAATGTAACACCCTACCATACAGAGTCTTATGCTTAAGTCATAATTCAGAGATGGTAAGGTATTACGACCTCTAAAAATAAAAATTTAGTACGTATAGTAGTATGAATGATTGATTATAACTAGGAGCCTTTGTAGAAAAAGGGGTAAACAAAAACCAATCGCAACCTTTAAGCGCAACACTCCAATCGATAACGTAACGAACAAGGATAACCAACGCGAGATTATACATACAAAAGAGTGTCAAAAACAGGAATATCAAGACTCAAAATCCGGCTGCGAAGATAACCGGTCCGAGCATAGCAATATATACATATGATAAAATAAGGAAAACCCCAAAGGGACACAAATACATAAAACCTATTCTCCAAAATCTCCCATAAGAGGGGTCATCACAGTTTGTATTATTTAATGGAGATAAAAGTATCTAAGCAAAACATATAAACCAAAACATAGCCCCGAGAACAAAGGATCTTCGCAATCTAGAAGACCCCAGCATGCATCAGCGGGACACCTCACGTCCTGCATCTGAAAACCACAAAATCCGCATGGGTGAGAACCAGAGGTCCCCAGCATGGTAACAGCTTCCACATATATAATACATAATAATGGAGGAAAGCCAAAGGCAATCCTAGAACTTCCTCTAGATAATATCAACGCTTATAAACAAGCTAAACCATAAAGGGCATCTGACTAAAGATTCTTCAGTCTAACTAATACTTCCCTTTCCAATTCCTTCAGACCTCCCAACCACCAGTAGGAGTATAATGTAGCAAACACAGTTATATCAAACAAAGAATATACAAATAGGAACAGTTAAGGCATTTAGACAATTAGCAAGTATTATGCAGTCAAATAGGCAATCTCAAACAATTCATATAGTATGCATATGATGAATGCCTGTCCCTAGTGGCTGATGATATCATCTGTCGGTTATAGAGCCAACCCGACAAGTCCTGGTAGCTAACCATTGGACTGTCCCTCTGTCATGCATCCCCAACTCGAGTTATACTCATCATAAACTTGATCATAATCATGATCTATATCCATCACCTTCACTGGTGAATATTTACGGGGGCGAGCTCATCCGGGTCTTTCACAGTGCCCGGCCACACTTATGACATAGGGTCAAAAGAGTATCAAGTCTCAACCTGGAGCACGTGGTGGCTAGCCACTGCTACTACCCAGGGAAACTCGTATCTCCGATAGTGGAAGTGCAAATCACAATTATCAATAATTCAGCATAAACATGCATGAATTCTCATCCATGGATCAACATCCATATCAGCCATTCCGGCTCACGGTTAAATCCATAACCAGCCAATATTCATAGCATACACAGCTATTCCGGCTCATGGTTCAGTCCAGAACCAGCCAATGTTTCATAGCATACACAGCTATTCCGGCTCACGGTTAAATCCATAACCAGCCAATATTCATAGCATACACAGCTATTCCGGCTCATGGTTCAGTCCAGAACCAGCCAATGTTTCATAGCATACACAGCTATTCCGGCTCACGGTTCAATCCAGAACCAGCCAATATATAAACAATTACGGCCCTTCGGCCAATGGCATAACCAGCACTTCCACCACCATCCTCCGCATCTCACATAATCATGCTTGATCCTCAATGATCATTCATTTTTCCCTTGCTTCACTCGCAAGTTACCTCATTCTCTAGCCCCTTTTTAATAGCTAGGCATGTCATATTGATTTAAGATATAAGTGGTGAGATCGGAGGCTTAGAAGTATGAAATTTGGCTTTTAAAACTCAAAAATCAACTTTGGGATGAAAACAGGGCCACGCGCACGCGCACTCCACGCGCACGCGCGAATGGCCTCAAAACTTCATCGATGCGCAAGCGTCATACACGCTAACGCGTGGATTAAACATTTGCCAATCGACGCGTACGCGTCCACCACGCGTACGCGTGGGCATTCTCATGCCCCAGGCACAACACTGGCACAGTTCTGGCATAACTCTCTGGAAAATGGCTGGGCATTGGGTGCAGCACAATCGGCGCGCCCGCGCACATCACGCTCACGCGTGGATGGCATTTTCGGGAAGAACGGCGCGCACGCGCCAAGTGCGCCCACGCACAAGGGGTCATTCTGCTAAAAAATTTCTAAGTTAAAAGCTGCAGAATTCACCAATTTAAACCCCAATCTTCCAACGGACATAACTTTCTCATTTTAAATCGTTTTTCACCCGTTCTTCGAACGGCATGGACATCCCGGATCTAATTTCATTTCTAAATAGATTTGGCACAAAACAGAGATCCGTAGTCCAAGTTATGTTTCACCAAAGTATGCCCAAAAACCATGTTTTTCATAAAAACCACAAAGTGCCATTTTCAAAACAAGCCATTTCCAACTCTTTTCAAAATCAATCAAAACATGCCATTTTCATCCCTTTCCTTTAAAATCAATCAAAATACATCAATTTCAACATCAAGCCTCCCCAACTCACGCATTGACACATTACCACAATGTACAAAATCACTATCTCATCATTCTAACCCACTTCACCCAAGTGGCTCAAACTCAAATACATTGACATATCATATACTCTTACTCATGCCAATTCTCAACAACACCAATTCCAATAAATCATCATTGTACGCAATCAATATCATACCCACCATCAACACGGTTCAACCCACAATTCAACCATAACCAATCATCAAGCATATATCACAACATGCATATTTCTCATACATCATATCATCAAGGCATCATTAACCATCATCACATATATGGCCACATCATATATCTCAATCATTAATCAACATCAACCATTCAATGCCTATCTTAGGGCCTCTAGCCTGAGTATTTCCTACCACATTACATATTAGATACGGGAAACCGAAACCATACCTTAGCCGATTTTCCCAAGCTCCACCGGAGCACTTCCAAATCACTTATCCACAAGCTCTCAAGGCCTCAACACCTCCAAGAACAGATTTTTCACCACCAAACCCTTTCCAAGCTTTTCAAAATCACCAATCAAGCTCCAATATTCACATATACACAACCTAAGCCACAATCATCATACCCACACACAACATCTCAAAACCCAAACATCATAAAACAACAAAATACACTAGGGTTGAGAATCTTACCACACCCAAGGTCCAAGGTCCAAGGAGACAAGATTAACCTTCTCCTTCAAGAGAGTTGGGTCCTATAACATCAAAGAACCCAAAATCTCAACATTTCACCCATGAAACTCGAAAATAAGGGCTGAAATTTCGAACAGAAACACGTGGCTTACCTCAAGATTGATTGTATGGGTTTTGTAGAGCTCTCCGCGGTGAACGCGTGGCCGCAAACGGAGCGGCAATCGGAGCTCTAGATCAAAAGTTATGGTGGTTTGAAGATCAACCAAGGGAGAGAACTTGAGAGAGTGTTCTTCCTCCCTTTCTCTCTAATTTCAGCTTGTGTGTGTAACAAATGAGGAGAGAGTGTGCTGAAAACTAGGGTTTTGGTTAAGTTATATTGGGCCAAGGGCCCACTTTGGGTCCAATTGGCCCGATTTGACCCGTTTGGTCCAATCTTGGTCCGAATTCTATAAAATTGGTACCGAAATTCTCGTCTCAATCTCCTCTACCACATTTAGCCATAAAAATCACATTTTAGGCTTTCTAGAATAAATTCTCATTTATGGGTTAATTAGCCGTTAATTAACCGGGTTTTACATTCTACCCACCTAATTGGGAATTTTGCCCACAAAATTCAAATGCAATTACCTGAGAATAAATGCGGATAATCCGTTCGCATCTCTGACTCAAGTTCCCAAGTGTGTTCCTCAACACCGCCTCGACTCCATGCCACTTTGACCAATGAAACCTCTTTTCCACGCAACCGTTTGATACTAGTATCATCAATTCTGACTGGAGCCACTGGAAGCGTCAAATCTTCCCTCAACTGAACCGACTCAGGTTCTAACACATGACTAGCATCAGGAGTGTACTTCCGAAGCTGCGACGCGTGAAACACATCGTGCAGATTCGAAAGATGAGGTGGTAGAGCCATCCGATACGCCACCGGCCCAATCCTCTCCAGGATCTGAAATGGACCAATGTATCGAGGATTCAACTTCTTTGCTTTAATCGCTCTACCTACTCCCGTGGTCGGAGTAACCTTAAGGAAAACATGTTCTCCTTCCTCAAATTCTAAGGGCTTTCGCCTCTGATCGGCGTAACTCTTCTGACGACTCTGCGCCGTAAGCATCCTATCACGGATTTTCTTGACTTGTTCAGTAGTCTCAGCTATCATTTCCGGCCCCAACAAGCTTTTCTCTCCAGCTTCATACCAACATAGTGGAGATTAACATTTCCTCCCATACAAGGCCTCATATGGAGCCATTCCAATGCTCGCATGATAACTATTATTGTATGCAAACTCCACTAATGGCATATACCGATCCCAACTCACCGGTTGGTCCAAAACACAAGCTCTCAACATATCCTCTAGTGTTTGGATCGTCCTCTCGGATTGACCATCTGTTTGAGGATGGTAAGCAGTTCTCAAGCTTAATCGGGTTCCAAAAGCTTTCTGAAATGCACCCCAAAACCTTGAAGTGAAACGAGGATCTCTATCAGAGATTATAGTAGCAGGTACACCATGAAGTCTCACAATCTCCTTTATGTATAACCGTGCTAGCTCCTCAAGGGTGTAAGTCATCCGAATGGGCAAAAAGTGAGCTGACTTCGTTAGTCGGTCCACAATCACCCAAATAGCATCAAAACCAGCCCTAGTCCTTGGCAATCCCGACACAAAGTCCATTGCAATACTTTCCCACTTCCACTGTGGAATCTCTAAAGGTTGCAACATCCCGGAAGGTCTTTGATGTTCAATCTTTACCTTTTGACAAGTTAAGCACTTTGAAACATATTCCGCCACATCATTCTTCATACCCGGCCACCAGAACATTGCCTTTAAATCATGGTACATCTTAGTACTTCCCGGGTAAATGGAGAATCCGCTTTTGTGTGCCTCCTTTAGAATATCTTGTCTCAAAGTGCCAACATCCGGCACAATGATCCTACCCTTGAATCTCCATAACCCATCTTTTTCTTCCGACACTCTCCATTGTTTTCCTTGCTCAATAGCCGGTAACACCTTCCATAACGCTTCATCATTTTGATGAGCCTTTAGGAGTTCGGACTTAAAATCACTTGAGATCTCTAATCGGCTCAAACACAAAGTTCCGGATACTTCTCGAGCACCAATTTTCAGACTCTCAAATCCCTTGAGCAACTTCTCCTCTTGAAGCATCATCCAAGCCGCATATAATGACTTTCGACTTAAAGCATCCGCCACTACATTCGCCTTTCCCGGATGGTAATTCAACTCAAATTCGTAGTCCTTCAACAATTCCATCCACCTTCTCTGCCTCATATTGAGCTCTTTCTGATCAAAGAGATACTTCAAGCTCTTATGATCAGAGAAAACTTGGAACTCAACCCCATAGAGGTAATGCCTCCACACCTTCAAGGCAAACACAACCGCAGCGAGTTCCAAATCATGCGTAGGGTAACTAACTTCATGAGGTCTCAACTGTCGTGAGGCATACGCCACCACATTACGATGCTGCATCAGCACGCACCCTAGACCCTTCAAGGAGGCATCACAATACACCTCAAATGGCTCATTCGGTTCGGGTAACACTAACACAGGTGCAGTAGTCAACTTTTTCTTCAATGTCTGAAAGCTCTCCTCGCACTCAGGAGTCCAAACAAACGGAGTGTCTTTGCGGGTTAACTTTGTCATTGGCAAAGCTATCTGTGAAAAGCCTTTGATAAACCTTTGGTAATAGCCAGCTAAACCCAGAAAACTCCTTATCTCCGTCACGGTGGTTGGTTGCTTCCAACCCATTACAGCCTCCACCTTAGTTGGATCTACGGCTATTCCCTTCTTACTCACCACATGGCCCAAAAACTTCACCTCACTCTTCCAAAACTCACACTTCGACAGTTTTGCATAGAGTTTCTTCTCCCTTAGAATATGCAACACGGTCCTCAAGTGTTCTGCATGCTCTTCTTCAGTCTTGGAATAAATCAGTATGTCATCAATGAAGACAACAACGAATTTATCCAAAAACGGACGGAAAACTCTATTCATGTAATCCATAAACACTGCAGGAGCATTCGTCAACCCAAAAGACATTACAGTGTACTCGTAATGACCATAACGAGTCCTGAAAGCGGTCTTAGGGATATCCTCATCCCTCACCCTTATCTGGTGATAACCGGATCGCAAGTCGATCTTGGAGAAAACTCCAGCTCCTTGTAACTGATCCATGAGATCATCAATTCTCGGCAATGGGTACTTATTCTTTATTGTAATCTTGTTCAGCTGCCTGTAATCCACACAGAGCCACATACTCCCATCCTTCTTCTTCACCAGTAACACTGGAGCACCCCACGGAGATACACTTGGTCGTATAAAATTCTTTCCCAACAAATCCTCTAACTGAGACTTTAACTCGTTCATCTCTAACGGTGACATCCTATAAGGAACACTTGAGATTGGTCCCGCCCCTGGCACCAATTCAATAGCAAACTCAACCTCTCGGTTAGGTGGAAACTCATCAATATCATCGGGAAACACTTCCGGAAACTCACACACAACCGGAATCTGTTCCAACCTTTGATCATCACCCGAAACGCCCGCGGTTAACAACATGATACCCTGACATTCGGTTCCGGAACAATTCACCATCATCGAATTCAAGTAATAATTATTCACCACGACCGGCCCTTCAGTATCTTCCGGCATAAAGTACACCGACTTTGTAGAACAATCTAGCAGAACATGGTTCTTAGATAACCAGTCCAATCCCAAGATAAGATCAAGACCGATCATCGGCAAACAGACTAAATTATGAACAAAATCACGCTGCTTGAACCTAAAAGAAACTTCCGGGCATCCTAGCCTAGTTACCATGGCTTCATGGGTAGCATTGTACACTCTTAGATCATATCCTAAAGTTACAATCTTCAATCCTAACTCATGGGCTTTCTCAAATGCAATGAATGAATGTGATGCTCCCGAATCAAATAAAGCATTTAAAGTTTGTCCAGCTATCTCACAGTTACCTCGAATGAGTGTCTCAGATCCCTCAGCTCCTACAGCTGAAGTGGTGAACACCCGACCAGTCTGTTGTGCTCTTCTAGCACCTTGTTTCTACTTCTCAGGACAATTTACGGCTTTATGCCCCGCCTTTCCACAAGTGTAGCACAAACCCCATCCGGCCTTGCATGGTGCTCCCGGATGGTGACTTCCACACCTAGTACAAGCTTGATCATTCTGAGGTTGCTTCCCATACTTCTTCCCTTGGAAATTGTTGTTGTTGTTGGGCCTTCTGAAAGAGCTTCCCCTCTTGAAAGACAGACCTCTGTGGGAATGATCCTCTGTGAATCCCTTTCTCAGCAGTTGCCCTTTTCACACACTCCTCAGCAACCCTACACTTGTTTACCAACTCGGAGAAGGTCCTAATCTCCATTGGTCCCACTGAACTGAAGATATCACTCCGGAGTCCCCCTTCATACTTAACACATTTCCATTCCTCATATTCCACCGGAGTCCCTTGGCACATACGAGAGAACCTAAACAGCTCCTCAAACTTGTCAGTATACTCTGATATGGACATAGTACCCTGCTTCAGCTGTAACAATTCAAGTTCCTTAGCCGTCCTAGCAGAAGTCGGAAAGTACTTCTTATAGAACTCTTCTTGAAAAACATTCCAGGTGATATAGTCATCACCCTGCTGCAGAAGACGTCGGATACCTTGCCACCAATGGGACGCTTCACCGACAAGCATATAGGTAGCAAACTCGACACGCTGTCCTTCAGGCACCACTTGCGCTTGTAGCGCTCGCTCTATAGCCTGAAACCATGTATCAGCCTCAGTCGGGCTAGTAGTCCCCTTAAACTTAGGCGGATTAACCTTTAAAAAGTTTGCCAGCGTCATCGGGCCATGAACTCCACCTCCATCATTACCATGGTTGTTCATCTGTTGACCAAGAGCCTCAGCAGTGGCTTGCATAGCAGCAGCCATGTTCTCCAACGCAGTCATAAAGTTCACCGGGTCGTGAGGGTTATTCTCCGGCGCACGAGCGTTCGTACGACCTCTCACACTACCTCTACCGCGTCCACGAGGCGCCATCTGGTTCCTATACATACCAAACAATCGATATTAAGTTGATCAGTCTCAATATCGGAAGTCTAGTACTTCAAAGTCCCAAATGCATGCTCATGAACGTTTATGCCAATTATATCAAGCAGATATACTAATAGCACATAACACACACACAGAGAATGCACAGAAGCATAATCAGTCCATCCCTCAGGCTCTACAGGAACGAACTGCTCTGATACCATAATGTAACACCCTACCATACAGAGTCTTATGCTTAAGTCATAATTCAGAGATGGTAAGGTATTACGACCTCTAAAAATAAAAATTTAGTACGTATAGTAGTATGAATGATTGATTATAACTAGGAGCCTTTGTAGAAAAAGGGGTAAACAAAAACCAATCGCAACCTTTAAGCGCAACACTCCGATCGATAACGTAACGAACAAGGATAACCAACGCGAGATTATACATACAAAAGAGTGTCAAAAACAGGAATATCAAGACTCAAAATCCGGCTGCGAAGATAACCGGTCCAAGCATAGCAATATATACATATGATAAAATAAGGAAAACCCCAAAGGAAACCCAAAGGGACACAAATACATAAAACCTATTCTCCAAAATCTCCCATAAGAGAGGTCATCACAGTTTGTATTATTTAATGGAGATAAAAGTATCTAAGCAAAACATATAAACCAAAACATAGCCCCGAGAACAAAGGATCTTCGCAATCTAGAAGTCCCCAGCATGCATCAGCGGGACACCTCACGTCCTGCATCTGAAAACCACAAAATCCGCATGGGTGAGAACCAGAGGTCCCCAGCATGGTAACAGCTTCCACATATATAATACATAATAATGGAGGAAAGCCAAAGGCAATCCTAGAACTTCCTCCAGATAATATCAACGCTTATAAACAAGCTAAACCATAAAGGGCATCTGACTAAAGATTCTTCAGTCTAACTAATACTTCCCTTTCCAATTCCTTCAGACCTCCCAACCACCAGCAGGAGTATAATGTAGCAAACATAGTTATATCAAACAAAGAATATACAAATAGGAACAGTTAAGGCATTTAGACAATTAGCAAGTATTATGCAGTCAAATAGGCAATCTCAAACAATTCATATAGTATGCATATGATGAATGCCTGTCCCTAGTGGCTGATGATATCATCTGTCGGTTATAGAGCCAACCCGACAAGTCCTGGTAGCTAACCATTGGACTGTCCCTCTGTTATGCATCCCCAACTCGAGTTATACTCATCATAAACTTGATCATAATCATGATCTATATCCATCACCTTCACTGGTGAATATTTACGGGGGCGAGCTCATCCGGGTCTTTCACAGTGCCCGGCCACACTTATGACATAGGGTCAAAAGAGTATCAAGTCTCAACCTGGAGCACGTGGTGGCTAGCCACTGCTACTACCCAGGGAAACTCGTATCTCCGATAGTGGAAGTGCAAATCACAATTATCAATAATTCAGCATAAACATGCATGAATTCTCATCCATGGATCAACATCCATATCAGCCATTCCGGCTCACGGTTAAATCCATAACCAGCCAATATTCATAGCATACACAGCTATTCCGGCTCATGGTTCAGTCCAGAACCAGCCAATGTTCATAGCATACACAGCTATTCCGGCTCACGGTTCAATCCAGAACCAGCCAATATATAAACAATTACGACCCTTCGGCCAATGGCATAACCAGCACTTCCACCACCATCCTCCGCATCTCACATAATCATGCTTGATCCTCAATGATCATTCATTTTTCCCTTGCTTCACTCGCAAGTTACCGCATTCTCTAGCCCCTTTTTAATAGCTAGGCATGTCATATTGATTTAAGATATAAGTGGTGAGATCGGAGGCTTAGAAGTATGAAATTTGGCTTTTAAAAATCAAAAATCAACTTTGGGATGAAAACAGGGCCACGCGCACGCGCACTCCACGCGCACGCGCGAATGGCCTCAAAACTTCATCGACGCGCAAGCGTCATGCACGCTAACGCGTGGATTAAACATTTGCCAAACGTATGCGTGGGCGTTCTCATGCCCCAGGCACAACACTGGCACAGTTCTGGCATAACTCTCTGGAAAATGGCTGGGCATTGGGTGCAGCATAATCGGCGCGCCCGCGCACATCACGCTCACGCGTGGATGGCATTTTCGGGAAGAACGGCGCGCACGCGCCATGTCCGCCCACGCGCAAGGGGTCATTCTGCTAAAAATTTTCTAAGTTAAAAGCTGCAGAATTCACCAATTTAAACCCCAATCTTCCAACGGACATAACTTTCTCATTTTAAATCGTTTTTCACCCGTTCTTCGAACGGCATGGACATCCCGGATCCAATTTCATTTCTAAATAGATTTGGCACAAAACAGAGATCCGTAGTCCAAGTTATGTTTCACCAAAGTATGCCCAAAAACCATGTTTTTCATAAAAACCACAAAGTGCCATTTTCAAAACAAGCCATTTCCAACTCTTTTCAAAATCAATCAAAACATGCCATTTTCATCCCTTTCCTTTAAAATCAATCAAAATACATCAATTTCAACATCAAGCCTCCCCAACTCACGCATTGACACATTACCACAATGTACAAAATCACTATCTCATCATTCTAACCCACTTCACCCAAGTGGCTCAAACTCAAATACATTGACATATCATATACTCTTACTCATGCCAATTCTCAACAACACCAATTCCAATAAATCATCATTGTACGCAATCAATATCATACCCACCATCAACACGGTTCAACCCACAATTCAACCATAACCAATCATCAAGCATATATCACAACATGCATATTTCTCATACATCATATCATCAAGGCATCATTAACCATCATCACATATATGGCCACATCATATATCTCAATCATTAATCAACATCAACCATTCAATGCCTATCTTAGGGCCTCTAGCCTGAGTATTTCCTACCACATTACATATTAGATACGGGAAACCGAAACCATACCTTAGCCGATTTTCCCAAGCTCCACCGGAGCACTTCCAAATCACTTATCCACAAGCTCTCAAGGCCTCAACACCTCCAAGAACAGATTTTTCACCACCAAACCCTTTCCAAGCTTTTCAAAATCACCAATCAAGCTCCAATATTCACATATACACAACCTAAGCCACAATCATCATACCCACACACAACATCTCAAAATCCAAACATCATAAAACAACAAAATACACTAGGGTTGAGAATCTTACCACACCCAAGGTCCAAGGAGACAAGATTAACCTTCTCCTTCAAGAGAGTTGGGTCCTATAACATCAAAGAACCCAAAATCTCAACATTTCACCCATGAAACTCGAAAATAAGGGCTGAAATTTCGAACAGCAACACGTGTCTTACCTCAAGATTGATTGTATGGGTTTTGTAGAGCTCTCCGCGGTGAACACGTGGCCGCAAACGGAGCGGCAATCAGAGCTCTAGATCAAAAGTTATGGTGGTTTGAAGATCAACCAAGGGAGAGAACTTGAGAGAGTGTTCTTCCTCCCTTTCTCTCTAATTTCAGCTTGTGTGTGTAACAAATGAGGAGAGAGAGTGCTGAAAACTAGGGTTTTGGTTAAGTTATATTGGGCCAAGGGCCCACTTTGGGTCCAATTGGCCCGGTTTGGCCCGTTTGGTCCAATCTTGGTCCGAATTCTATAAAATTGGTACCGAAATTCTCGTCTCAATCTCCTCTACCACATTTAGCCAAAAAATCGCATTTTAGGCTTTCTAGAATAAATTCTCATTTATGGGTTAATTAGCCGTTAATTAACCGGGTTTTACAACTAACACTTCTCTTATTTTAAAATTGATTTTCATATATATTAAAAGTTAAAAGTAAGTGAGTCACAAATAGAGAAAAAATATATGAAAGGTAAGATGAAATAGAGTTCCATAATCATATGGATAAATAGTATTTTTGTTTTGGGAACAACTCTAGATAAAAGCTTACGTGCAGAGAGGATTTTTTTACCATATATGAATGATGTTTTTATTTATTTTATAAATAGGCACATTTGAATATATCTGTGTGCTTTGGGGTGCGATGTTTCCTCCAAGAATCCTATACTAAAAGGAGGAAACATAATTTGCTTGTAATTATGAATATATCTGTATTCTCTAGTTGATAATTTAATTCTATTGATATATATGTAATAGGTAATATAGGGTTTTAATTATGACTTACAAAAGTATGCATCATGCTTTGACTCTCATTCATTGTAATTTGTTTTATTTGGGAAACAGGTGCCATTTATCTTTTAAGATGCATAGGAAAGATCGTTACACAAAAAAACTAAAATTGGGAGTAGGATGTCAGCAAACTCAAATGGCTCCACCTCCAGCTTCGGCTTCCCACCGCTATGACTTTCATATTCTCCCAGACAGTGGTAATAGTGTCCCTGGAACTTCACGCACATTCCTTCCGCCGCGTAGTGTACCAAGGCCTGTTACACAAATGAGCACAAATAACATTCAGAACTCAGAGTCAGGCCACGTAAACTTAGCAGCTAATGCAAATTATGTGGATTCTCTTGATCAAGAAGCTGATGACCCCTTTGTTGATAGTAGTGCTCAGAGTCGCAAAGGACGCAAGACTACAGAGTTTTGGGCAGTTAAGATCATCGGTAACGTATTTAATAATTTTTCTTTGTTCAACATGATTTAGACTCTATGTTATATATTAATTTTTTCGCGTGCTGTCCACAATGGATACACATATAAGGTATTATATTTGGCTTATAGATTCCGACGGCACAATTAAGTCGGCAAAACTAATCGTGAGGGAGGCTATGAAACAGCCTAATGGTAGAAAGATCGTGCTCAGGTTCAACAATACAAAGCAAGCAATTGGAGACAAAACTGGACTGTTGAGTGGCGTGCTTGGTCTGCTGGGATCTGACTATGAAAAATTTTCTATCTGCAAGGACAGTGGCATAAGATTACCACTAAAGACAAGGTTTATAACGAATGTATCAAGCTAAATTTTTATATCCCCTTTGACTTAAATATAATAATTCTTACAATTATTGACAAATTGTATTATTTGTGTAGCAAATTTTCTATTTTGATGAAGTTAATGAAGGAACTATTAAGAAAAATGTTTTGAAAAGTATGGGAAAGACTTCGAAGGAAAAAAGGCTGAGGTTGTATAATGATGTTATGAGCCAACATTTATGATTGCACAAGACATTGAACGCCGTACGCCGGGAATTGATCGAGAGCATTGGAGATGGTTCCTTGACAATTGCACCAAAGTTGAGACGAAGGTAATCTAGTAATTCATTGGTACACGACATTACATTTTTTTAGCATTGAGTCTTTTTAAATCAATTTCTAATCGCCCTTTGTCTCTGATGTACCAACAGGAGAAGTGCAGAAAAAATACGATTAATTGATCAAAACAACTATATACCCACACTGGCGATTCAAAAAGCTTTTCACGACAGATGGAAAAAAAGGTACTTTACTTTTTTTATTCACTCTTTAGACTATTTCTACAACTTCGGTTTCCTTGATTGTGTTGAATACGGTGATGGCATAAACTTTGTTGATACAGTCGGAACAACAAGGGAGAAGAGTCGGTAGAAGAGAGTTATAGATCACGGTGCACACAAAAAAAGATGGTTCCTATATCAATGATGAAGCAAGAGCAATTGGTGTAAGTATTACTTTTTATAATTAATTGATAAAATTATGATCTCTATTTTGGTTGTTTTATGTAAATAACTTTTGAGACCAATTTTTTCATTCATATTTTTGTGTTATTCTACTGTGATGAAAGTGATACAGTTAATCATCATGTTTGGCGTGTTCTTGACATGAGATGGACCCATGATCAAAATGATTGTATTTGCTAATTTGTGTCTGTAGGAAAGAATTGAGGAGATTGAGCAACAGGATGAGTCTTCTAGAGTGTTGTCTCTAAATGATTCCATTGCTCAGGTTTTTGGAAAAGAAAAACTTGGTAGAGTACGTGGTGTGGGTTTCAGACCGACTCCTAGTCAACTCTTCAGTCTGAATTCACATGCATCGGTCAACGGAGTCCAAGTAGAAGAGACCCAGAGGAAGATGCTAGGACTGCAGGCAGAGCTAGAAGGCGAGAAGTTGAAGAGGAAGGCAATGGAGGATGAGGCAGCAGCAGAGAAGAAAAAGAGGCAGGCGATGGAGAGTGCTCTGATTTATCTGTATCAACGGCAGGGTGAGGAGTTTCCACTAGACATCGTTGCAGGGATGAGTTTCGTGGAATGATAGAGTGAAGAATAGTATATTAGAATTGGAGATATTTTGGTTTGAACCAAACTTTTTTTTTGAATTAGACTATCCAACTCTTTGCAAGAGATTTGTTTTCTTCGTACTTTAATGAATATATTATTTTGTTTTGCAGATAATGTTTTTGTTTTTGATACAAGTTTAGATTCTAAGGTTGAAATATTAACTCTTAAAATAATAAAAAATAAAAAACGCAAAAAATAATAGTTCTATAATATTTTTAAAAACTTGTACAATTTTTTAAAAAACCCAAATTTTCTTTTTTTTTAATTTAGCGGCGGTTTTAAAACGCTGAAAAGTGTCTCAAAGTTTGCATAATCTATCCGATATTGCGGTGGTTTTGCAACCGCCGGTAACGGTGGCCGAAACCTTAGTCCCGTTTTGTGGCGGTTTGACGGTGGTTTTCTGAACGATTGTCACGAAATATTGATTTAGTGGTGGTTATACCGGCGGTTTCTAAAAACCGCTGGAAAACCTAATCCCAGCGTCCATAACCATGGCGGTCCGGTGAACCGCCGGCTTTTGATTTTGCAGTAGTTCAAAACCACCAATAATCAAGAAAAAACCGCCGGTATTTTGCACTTCTCTTGTAGTGGTCTAATATTTCCAATAGAATATATACACATAATATTATTTGTAAAGCAGTATTTTTTAAATTTATTTTGTTTATTTAAAAAATTACCACATTTATCTAGAAAAAGTTATATCACTACAATATAATCCATTCAAGACAGCTAACCAGATAAATCTATTCAAGACTCGGATATTATTATTAATAGAAAACGATCATCTATAAATAATTAATTTAGTATTCCTCTGATCAATATTGACCACAATAAATAAATAAACAGTATATATGATAGTTTGTTAATATGATTGCTTATTCTATATAATTAATTCTGTAATGCAGTATTATATTGTTGACTTTAATAATGTCACTTGTACTCATTTTTTCGAAAGGATTTAGGATAGAGCAAGTATAAGAGAAGACATAAAATCCTAAATCAACGCATATTAAAAAAATTCTAAATCAAAATAGAATTATTGAAACGAAATTATAAAAACAGGATTAAAAATCAAATAATAAACACAAAATTTGAAACACAAAATTATCAAAACATAATTCAAATTGAGAATTATAAACAAATTTCAAACATAAAATTATCAAAATAAAATTAAAAAAATCCTAAATCAAAATAGAATTTAAAAAACCCTAAATCGGATACCATGCATGGTGTGTGCTGCTGCTGTGTGTGGAGGATGACAGTAACTGTTGGTGCGTGGAGAACGATGGAAGTTGTTAGTGTGTGGCGCAGTGGAAGAGGACGGAGAGAGAAGCGCTTCGAGGACGGGGAGGGAGAGGAAAGGGTCGCATTGCGCAGAACGCAAGTCAAGGTGAATCCTCCAATAATTTCAACGATAATGATCGCGTCAATTAATCTTCTTTTTCCTCCAAATATTACCGACAAATTTATCGTAGAAAAATGGAATCCGACAGTATTTTTTTTACTCAACAAATTATTACCGAATTCGCTGATAAATCTATCGATAAATCCGACACTAATCCAACGATATTCAACATTTTTTTTATAGTGCACGTTAGTACTATGTGTCACAAAATGATTGTTCAACTAATTATAACCATGAACATTTTAATCATTTTGTGATATGTCACACTCATATTATGTCATCATCATGTCGCATGAATTTAACACGATACGTCATCATTCAACTTATAAAATGATCAATTTGTCTTATGAATTATGATTATATCTTTCGAAACTAATATAATTAACAAAATTTTTTAGGAACCAATTTAAAAGATAAATTATTTTTAGAAATGACTTTAATTATTACCTCATATTAAGATGTTTTATCAAGTTGCAAAAAATAAGATTGATAGGATGATAAGTAGCACCAATATTATTAAAAGGCTTTAGTATCGTTTTTGTCCCCAATGTTTAGGATAAATTTTAAAGTTGTCCCTAATGTTTAAATTGTCCTATTTAAGTCTCTATTGTTTCAAAATTGGCTTAATGTTGTCCTATCATTGGGAATCTGTTAACAGAATTAACGGCGGAATAAAATTGAGATGTTTTTAAAACATTAGGAACTTAAATAGGACAAAAACGTTGGGGACAAAAATGATACATAGAAATAAATTTAATTTTATCCTTCAATAATGTCAATTTTTTTACGGTACATAGTTATTCAATTATTTTTTAATCACATCCAAGTAAATTACACTTAATCACATTATTTTCATTCTAAACAAATTTATTTTTTATGAATTTTACACTTAAAGATTTTTACTCATCATGAAATATTGGTAGAATGACTAGTACATAAACTTGCGAAAAAGAAAAAAATGATACATATACAATAAAGTATAAATTGTACCTTTTATCTCTAATGTACTGAAATTCTTTAATGTTTAATTTAGTTAAACTTTATTTTTAATAATTTTAATCTTTTCTTCAATAATTTTAATTTTTTTATGACAAATAATTCTTTAATTTATTTTTTAATTTTGCTCTTAATTAAAAATAAATTTCCTTAGAAAAAAATAATGTGATTAAGAATAAAATTAAAAAATAATTAAATAATTATCTACCGTAAAAATTTAATATTATTGAAGAATAAAACTAAAAATAAAGTTTAACTAAATTAAACATTAAAGAATTTCGATACATTAGAGACAAAATGTTCAATTTATACTTATTGTATATGTATTATTTTTATCTTTTTCACAAGTTTATGTACTAGTCATTCTACAAATATTTCATGATGAGTAAAAATCTTTAAGAGTAAAATTATAAAAAAATAAATTTATTTAGAATAAAACTAATGTGATTAAGTAGAATTTATTTAGATGTGATTAAAAACTAATTGAATAACTATGTACAGTAAAAAATTGATATTATTGAAGGATAAAATTAAAATTTATTTCTATGTATCATTTTTGTCCCTAACGTTTTCGTCCTATTTAAGTCCCTAATGTTTTAAAATTGTCTCAGTTTTATACTGCCGTCAATTCTGTTAAAAGATCCTTAACGGCAGGACAATATTAAGCTAATTTTGAAGACGATTTAAACGTTAGGGACAATTTTGGGACTTCAAATATTAGGGACAAAAATAATACTTTACTCTATCTAAAAAGAACCGAGAAAGGTAATTTGAGTTTTTTTAAGGCTGTATTTATTTACAAATACAAGACACTGAAATAAAGATACAGAGACACAAAATTATTTTTGACAAATGAGACATGGACATAGATATTGTATCCAAAAATATTAAATTAGTATATTTTATGTTTTTGTTGGTAGAAAAAATACAAAAATACTAACAAGAGATATAACTTATTTTTTTATTTTTTATTTTTTATTTTATTATTCCTAATAATTTTTTATAATTATATTTTTTATCATTATATATATTTTTTAAAGTTTTGTATAGAAAAAATAATAGTAAATTGAACTTTCATAATTTGTTCTTTTTATATTTAGTTTATCAATAAATAAAATATAAAAGTACTAATTTTGTATCTTTATTTTCTGTGTCTTATTTTCAATGTCTTACCTTATCCTATTTTCCTAACCAAACGTAACATGAGTAATTGACGCCTAACAAGAGTATTATGGAAATGGTGTAAGACCTCGAATTTTCAGAAATTAAATTATTAGTTATATTTTTAGAAAAGTATCTTATAAAAAGGTAATTAAAGCCAAGTTATGAGGTTTTGAGTTTTAAATCAATTAGCACTCATATAATTTAAAACTTTAGTAATTGAAAAATAATGAAAATTTTATATTATATGCTTTAATTTGAATATTTAGATTTTGAACCTTATTTTACGAATAAATGAGGATTACTTTGATTATCTCAAATTTCATTGAATTAGTATTTATTTGAAAATAATTTACAAGTTGATAATCAAACAGTATTTTAAAGATAATTATTGCTAGGTTAAATTTGGGTTTAAATTATTACTCTACCTTTTAATATTTATTAAATTTTCTATACTACCTTAACCTTAAAATTTTCAATTTCATACACAACTCCTAATCCTAACATCATCACACACACACACACACATACTAACTCTAGCTCCTTCACTCACATCCGCCACCCTCACCCCCTCACACCTATGATACACACACACAACACCACACACACACGCCCAGAGATGGAGAGAAGAGAAGAGAGGGAGGAGATGAAGAAACTATCGGGCCTGGGTGCCGCCGTTGCTGTCGTTATCAAGCCAGAGAAGATAGGGGAGATGCCGCCATCGCGGGAGGAGCTAGAGGAGAGAGAGAGAGAGAGAGAGAGAGAGAGAGAGAGAGAGAGAGAGAGAGAGAGAGAGAGAGAGAGAGAGAGAGAGGGGGGGGGAAGCTCCGCGCTGCTGTGCCTTGTTGTCAAAACCTGACCGTCGTCGTCGAGCCACGAATGCTGTACACCACCATCGCTGGTGGAGCTGAAGGAGCTGTCGCCATCAAATGGAGCAGGGAGAGAGAGAAAGAGTTGCAAAAGAGAGAAAAGGGGGTGATGGAGGCCTCTGCCGCTACTGCTCCCGTAGCCGTCGGCGGAGCTCGCCGTCGCTAGAGGTGAGCCGGTGTCGCGTCCTTGCTGCTCTGAGCCACCAGAATTGCTGCTACTCCAAATTCCACTTAAGTTCCTTAGAGTTTGCTATCTCAATTTCTTTGAAGTTACCACCGGTTCTGTTCTTGCCGGTGAGGGCCGCTGGATCTGCCGCTGCTCTTTTCTCTCACTTATTCATAATTATAGTAAGTTGTTCCTTGTTCTGAACCCCTATAGCCGCTGTTCTATTATATATTTCTAAGGTTTTCATGACGTTAATATCTCGTAATTGAGTTACTGTTGTTGCATGGTGCTTTTGTAGCTGTTGCTGCTGCAGGAAATGGTCGGATTTGACGCCGCTTCTACGATATAAGAATAACGGGGAGTTTATCGCGTAGTTGAGTCGCGATCGAGGTAAAGGCCTTTTCTTAAAATCAATTTATTACCAAGACCTGTTACAAATTAATATTGATATGAAAAATATATTTTTATGATTATGTGAGTCTTATGAATTGAATTGAGTTGCTTTTGATGAATGTAATTGTTTGCCTGATTGATTTATTGACTGTTTGAAAAGGCCGGGTATTCTGGTTTGTTAGTTGACTTTGTTAAATTAGTTTTCTTGATATTGAAAATTATTTGATATTGGAAATTATTTGATATTAGAAGAGATTTGATATTTAAAAATAGTCTGATATTGGAAATGGTTGAGAAGGATTTGAAAGATGTTTGGAGGGAATCCTTGAAAGGTGAGTAAAGCCGAGTTTTACAGGAGATACTGCCAAAATTTTTATAAGTATTTAAGTGAATTTAAATCATCAAAATTTGATTGGTGAAATGAAATTATCTTTAAGTAGTTTCTTTTGGAGGAAAGTCTTAAACTAAAGAAATGAAGTTGAAATTAGTTTTGGGTATTTGATTGAACGAAAATGAGTTTTGTTTGATTAATTTTGGCTTTATTTGAATTGGAGATTTAATTTACTTTGATTTGTTAATTATAAAAAGAATTATGATTTGAGTATTTAATTGAATGAAAATGAGTTTTATTGAATTGATATGAATTAAAGAGTGAGGTTTTGATAATTTCTTCTCTTGTTAAATTAGAGAATTGGATATATAGAAGGTTGAGGATCCCTTTGATTCAATTTCTGGCTGTGGTATGAACGAGTTAGGTTGAGAATTCCCTATCGTTGCATCACAGTTTCTCTTTTATTTGGAAGGTTGAGGATTCCCTTATGGAAGGTTGATGATTCATTCGTGTAGAGAGACAACATCTGGGTTAGCTACCGGATGTGTCGGGTCTGGCATTATAACTGACACATGAGTTCATGACCAGTAGGACAGACATACATTATACTGCATTTATTTGTCATTGTTGGGTGTGCTTAATTGTCTTTGGTCTGTCTATGTGATTATTTCTGTTTAACTACTAATTGCCATATTTATTGTAATTGCTTTTGATTGTGTTTGAACTTCATTACTTGTGATTGTGACTGGTTGGTTCGGATTATGATAAATGTGTTGCGGTGTATTTTGGGACGGAGGCCGTAATTTGATTATATGTTGGGTCGGAGGTTGTGATTTATTTATGTTTGGGCCGAAGGCCGTAATTGGGTAAGTTATATGTCTTGGTAAGTTTGGTGAGAATGGTTCCTTGGTATGTAGCGAAATTTTTGGATGGATATTATGTTTGATTGACTTTTATAAATTTAAAACATGAATTTGAATAAGTAATTGTTGATTTCGAAAATGTTCATAAGATGAACGATGATCACTGCGGTTGAAATCCATTCCTTTTCTTACAGGTATCCTCTTATGACAATTCTAAACTTTCTGGTGAGACCATGTGGTTAGGTTCTCACCCCCTACAGACTTTTTAGGATGGATGAGATAGCTTATGAAATTTTCTTCTGCGCATCTGGTTGTATATACAGTTATAGTTTTCTCCTCGCCTTTATTATTATATTTTTATAAAGAGGGATAGGAGTCGTGATTTGTACTAATATATAATGTTTGTAAATACGTGTATAACAAACTTTGGTTATTATGTGTGTGTGTATATGTGTGTGCGTGTGTGTGTACGCGTGTGTGTATATAAAAGGTGATTGTAATTGGTTTGTATGTATGTATGTACGTTTTCAAGAAAAAGTATTTCTGATTTTTTAAAGAAAATAGCGATATAGTTTCGAGTTAAAAGCTTATATTTTATTATTAAGTATATGGAAGTCGTCGTAATATCCTCGTTATCAAAATGGTATAGTCAAAAATGTGATATTCTGGTAGTAAGGATATTATAAATAGATTCTCTCAATATTTTTTGTCAATTATTTTGTAAAGTGTAATTTCTCACCTTACATTCTTTAAGTGGGATAAAAAAGATACACAAAAAAATATTAAATAATAAAAAATATACATTACCAAATAATTAAAGAAAAAAATTGAGAGAATTTACTCTCGAATATTATGGTGGTGAACCAATGGTGTAGTATTTTTATTGCATTCTTTTATATTATTTTATGTGAAATATGAATTTGAACTGAAAAAAAAATGTTGACAATTCAAATTAGTCTACAAAAATAAGTATATTCTCATGTGATACGTAAATAATTAATGTACTAATAGTAGTTTAATCTCAGAAAGGTGCTAAACGGGTCTAAACCTGTTGGGCCGGTCCGTGTAACCCGCTAAAAAAGTGGGTCGGACTAAAAAATTAGGACTTCCAAATAGCAAAATTCCACCTAACCCGCACCGCTTAAACCGCAGGTTTTGGCGGGGCGGGGCGAGCTTTTCTACCGGGCTAAGGTTTTTTTAGTGAGGGGATATTTTTGTAATTTTTTTGCCAAAACCTAGCTTTTCCGAACCTAACTTACAAGAGTATGGAGATAAAAATTGAGTATTTTGGATTATGTTTATGTTACTTTGGAGACAATATTTATAATTATGTTTTGGATTATGTTTATTTTACTTTGGAGAGAATATTTATACTTATTTTTTGGATAAAAACTTGGTTTATAATTATATTTATTAGATATTTATAATTACAAATACTTTAATGTTTGTGAATATAAAAAATATAATTTTTTATGCCATTAGAAATTATAAATTTATTAATATCGTTGTGAAATTATATATATTATTTAATAGTTAATAATAAAAAAGGAGCTTTGGCGGGCTTACCCCACCAACCCGCCAGCCCGCAATTAGGCAGAGTGGGGTGAGATTCTAAGACCGCCTCATTAGGCGAGGTAGGGTGTAGGATAGCCCACCAAAGAGTGGATTTCTAGCGGGACGGGGCATGAGGGATGGGCTTCCTCGCTTGCCACCCCTAAAATTACTAATAAAATAGAATTTATATTGGCTAATACAAATATTAAATCGATGGTCATCATTTTATCAAATCGACTATTATCTATGTTCAAGCTTAGTAAAAAACACCAATATAAATTTTATAATACAATTTTTTTTAGTTTTCACCCCCTTAGTATTTTTGGATCGGTTAATTAAATCAAGGAAAAGTCTAGGGGACCAGCAGTTTTGTTGAATTTTGTCCAGCATGTAACCAGCAGAGGAAGGTGAGTCATTGGATGAAATCTCACACCAATCTCACACCATCAAATCATCATTGATGGCTAGTTGATGGCTAACAATCACAAAAATTGCTGGCCCCTAGCATTGCTCTTAAATCAATTTCAATTTCAGACAACACCCATAGTAAAATAAGAATTGAACTTGTCATTCTTGGGAGGACACCGATTCAAAACATGCAACAACATGCGTCACGTTAACTAGTTTCCATTTTAGAAAAATTTTCAAGAAAATCTTCTTGTGCCACATGATTAACCGATTGACCATCCAATAATAGTGGGCGAGAGAAGCTAGCTAGTAGAGAGTGAAAAAATTTATTTTATTAACATTCATTCAATAATTAATAAATATTAAGTTAAATAAATTTTAATATTTTTTATTAATTTTTATTATTAAATATTTTTATATAATTTATGCGACATTCTTAATTAGATGATAAATTAATGATATATGAACAAATTTATATTACCAGTGTATTTATTACATTAAATCTATATATTGTGGTGAAAGATTTTTGATACGTGTACAGGCAGGAAAGTATGGGTGCGAACCAGGAAAAAGAATTAAAAAAAGGAAAAGTATATAAAATTAATTTTAAATCAGTTAAAAATGGAACAACTTAGTTAATTATAAATATAATAATTAGTTTTATTTATTTATGATTTAAAATATTGGTTATTAAATGTTTCATCACATTCAAATTAGGAGAAGATACGTTCAGTATCATTGCAACGTGAATCACGAAAACTGATTTAATTAGCTTTCATCTCTTCACCCTCCTTCTCTCTCTAAATGTCTAAAACATGATAAATCAGAAAATAGATTCAAAACCATCCAATTTATAAAGAAAAGAAACATCCTAATGCCTAGCATAAGCACTATCCACGTAAAAATTTTAGATTCACCCAGAGGCATTTGGCTGGTTTTTTACTGGAACCATCTTGGTTCCCTAACATTATTGTTAAAGAAATAAATCCTTAATTAGCATCCGAAGCCAGAAATTTAACTACGACTTAATTTACTTCATATTTTATATTATTTTTTAGGATATTCTCTTAATTCCACAGGTTAAAGTTTGTTTGTCGAAAATTTGAGTTCTATTTAAAGATTTGTTACTGATTAATAGATTGCTATATATACAAAATAAAATTTAAATTTCTAATACTTATTTAAACGGGCAAGTGAGTTAATTACTCAATTATCTCAAGTTTGTTTTATAAGATTTTATATCTATATCCAAGTATCAAGCTTGTTTTCATAATATCTTTTTTTTAAAAACAATGTATGCATGTGATGTGAGAGTAGGTAAGTACAATTTTATGAAAAAAATATTTTAAATTAGTGACTTCTAGGATTGTTTAGTATTATGTTAGAATTTTCAACAAGCGTTAACAAAATTTTAAAATGTCAAAACTTACAAACTTTTCTTATCAACCCTTTTTTGTTTGGCTCACTAGCTATGCGATATGTTTTGTTTTTTCGCATATTCAGAGTTTTATGATGAGAGATAGGATGGAGAAAAGTAACTTGTGCGATCTGAATGATAGAGGAAACGGTGATGGAATATAGTTGTTTTACTTGATGAGAAAGACATTTTAAAGGTGTTCAGGCTTATGTCAACAGTCTAAAAGGGAGAATATTTGCAGACAGAACCTTCTCTCGAGGCACAATGGAAGGAACTTTTAGAGCAATATGAAATAAACTTACTGGATTTCGAGTTTCTGAGATTGGTCCTAACAGATTTCAGTTTTTCTTCGAAAATGAGGCTAGATTGGTAAGGATCGAACAGGGGGTTACCATGGCTCTTGAAGAATTTTGTTACATGCAAAAAGATAGAAGGAACATCATGATGTAAATGATTTTGATATCACAAATTTTTTTTTGTTTGGGTACAATTTTGAGGACTCCCAGAGAGTTATAAAACAATAAAGTAAGACAAAAAATTGGAGGATCACTAAAAAAAATTCGTGACATCGATTTCTTTGAAATGATAGGAGAGGAGTCTAGAATCTTCAAAATGAAAGTTGATATTTGCAGTGAGAAGATACTAAAAAATAGATTACATATTGCAGGTCTAAATTAAAAGACAATCAAGGTTGGGACGAGGTATGAGAGATAAGGCACAATCTGTACCTATTGTATCAAACTTGGTCATGAGTTAAAAGGCTATTCGAAATGGCTAGAAGATTCTATAAAGGATCATATTTGTGAAAATAAAATGGGAGACTGGGTGAAGGCGGACCAAGTGAGTAAGAAAGTAAAGTGAAAGAAGAACTCATCTTTGGCGAGTGTCAACTTTAACTGACACTTCCAATCCACAGCCAAAGAAAAAATTGTCTTCTTCTTGGTTGCTAGAAGGTTTTTCAAAATTAATCATGAGGGATAAGGAGAAAAAAGAGTAAGGAGGGCCGAGCCAAGAACAGTTCCTCAAAGATGAATACTTCTAATGAGAGCTCTAATAAAAGTGTGCTACTAGTATTAGAAGTGATGTTTTTAAAGAGTGACAATGATAGTTATCACGACAATGCAGAGGATGAGCTGTATAAACTAACACTTTTTCAGTTATGAAATTGGGAGTGAGAGTGATGAAGATGCTGATGGTGGCAGTAGTATTAGAATTAGAGCTACCAAAGAAAAGAGGAAACAAGTGTCTTCATTATTGAAGAAAAATATTGAGCCCAAGAAAAAGCAAAAGAAACAAGCCACACATATATCTAAAAGGAAGAGGTTTAAAGCAAGAAGAGTGGGCTCATCTAAAAAAAGGTTCGTCAAAAATGAATGGGCCTGCTATTCAGCCTAACACAAGTAGGTCTGCAAGACAGTCCAATAGAACTAGGCCTACAAGGGAGCCCAACATAAGGCCAACAGTTACAGATTATATCAGTGATATAGACACAGACGATGAGAACATTGTGTATGAGTATGAATATGAGGATCTGCATACCCTTGTCTCATCTGAAGATGAAGGAAACAAACAACATTGGCCTGTGTTTGATAAATAGAATGGTTTTGAAAAAAGATGGGCACCCACCTTCACATGACCACACATGAAGCAATTGATTTTTTAAGAGAAGAGTTTAATCTTGTTGTGCATCTTAAAATGGTTTATAAAGCTGTAAGGGAGAGAAAAGAGAGGATTATGGACAACGAGAGGTAGAACAATATGAAAAGTTTATGGACTACTTGATGGAGATACATTTGCTAGATGTTATCTCATACCATAATCACTCCCTACCTTTGACAAAATATATACATGTTTCGATGAATGCAAGCTTGGATTTAAGAGTGGATGTAGACCGTTGATTCATTTAGATGGTGCATTTCTCAAGACTTATCATGTGGACCAATTACTATCTACTGTGGCACAAGATGCTAACAACCAGTTTTATCTGATTACCTTTGTAGTGGTAAGATCTAAATCGAAATAGTCATGGAAGTGGTTTTTTACCCTTCTACAAGAGGATATTGAAGATGTACAATCTCATTATTGAAATTTTATGTCTGACCAGCAAAAAATTAATACCTAACTTTCGTTAGTTAATTTCATTTAGTTCATGAAATATGATTAGTGCAATTCTTGATTCAATTAATTGAATGAATGACTTCTTAAGGTCTATTGCCTGCATTGAAAGCTATAATACTTAATGCATATGTCTGGAATTGTGTCATGCACATGTGAAAAAATTTTATCAACCAATTCAAGGACCTATATATTAGAAAAATTGTGTAGGACTGTACGAGGTGTATCATTGTTTTTGAGTTCAAGACAACGATGGATAAGCTAAAGGAGGTTAATAAGGATGCTTGGGCATATCTGATGAAATTTGATCCTGCAACATGTGTGAGAACCTACTTCAGTCATGGTCTGAAGGTTGATAATTTAACTAACAACATGTGCAAGTCTTTCAATGCAAAAATTGTGAAGTGTGGGTGCAAGCCTATACTCACAATGTGCGAGGAATTACGTTGCTATTTGATGAGGCAAATGGTTCAACACAAGTGGCCGATAGAGTGCCATCAAAAAAAGCTTGCACTAATTCAAGAGAAGAGGTTGCAACAGCTTATCAAATCAAGCAATAAATGGGCTGCAGAGTAGATTGGTGATAACGAGCACAAACATTTTGAAGTCACTTACAAGAGCTCTAAATTGGATGTGGATCTGATCAAGCATACATGCATTTGTAACAGGTGACAACTAATGGGTCAGTGTGGATTTGTATTTATTTATTTGGTGCTAGGACTACTTGAAATCTTCATTTAGTGTTATCTTTACTTAAATTTGCCTTTATTTTGTTGTTGGTGTTATCATTACTTGAATTTGTCTTTATTTTATTATTAGTGTTTTTATGTAAAGGCATGCAATGCACTCGTGCTGTAGCTGCAATTAGAAAAAGACATGATAACTTTGAAGATTACGTGCATTTATGGTTGTGTATAAAATCTCTAAAGAAAACTTATGAACACTGCATCCAACCAGTAACCAGTGAAGAGTTATGAACATGAACTGATCAGACTAGGCCTGTGCCACCATCCATTAAGAGGCCAATTGATCGTCCAAAGGTCCATAATTGGTAGAAAAATCCAGCAGAGACTATAATTGAAGGTGAAAAATTAAAGAAGAGTTTCTATGTGACATGTAGCAAGTGTGGTAAAAAGAAACACAACTATAAGACATGCAAAGGTGCGCCATCGAACCTAAATTGGAAGCCAAATACGAAAAAAAAAATGCCAATAAAGACCTTTCACTTGTGGTGCTTTTACTATCACAATCAGCCCTTCAAGCAGAGATTCTTGACAAATTTAAGGATGTTTCTATTTTTTCGATAACAAATTGAAAGATTTAGTTGTCTAATTTAACTTTGTTTAGGTACCTCTTAGTATTTTTTAACTTTACTTGAGGACTTTAGTTGTCACATTTAATTTATTACATCAACATAACATGGTCTTGTAGGGTAAAGAGCAAAATGCAGCTGAGACGACCAACCAGAACCATTCTGATCGGAATCCCACTGGCCAGCATTCTATTGAGGTAAATCATGAAAATTCACATCCTTTTAAAAAAGTATTTAGAACTTATTTTAAATTTACTGATTGTGTATCTCAAGCAAGTGCATATCCATTTGCAGGCTAGCACATGTTCAAATGTGACCCAACAACAATCTGCTCCAAAAGCCCCATCTGTGCCTATTTTTATAGTCCCTACAAGAAAAAGTTAAGAACCATTCAAATCTCCAGCTCAAGTTCCATCAAGGCCAAGCAGCACTACCTTAAGACCTAAGCAGCCAGTTAGGAGGAAGGCTGTTGGAAAACAACATATTCCAACACCACAGTAACCAAATGCAAGAATTAGTAGAGGACTATCTGAGAAGACTTTGGCTGTAACAAACATTGGAAATCAAAGAATGTTTAAGTTCATCCCTACCATAAGAGTCAACAATCCATAGAATTGATGAAGTTATTTTAGGAAGTTACTTGTAGTTTCTCTAAAACTTGATAATTAGCTTTTTTATATATTGTGCATTCTAGCATCTTTTTAGCATACTTTTGGTGTTCATCTGGTGATTTATTGTGTTTTATTATGTTATTTTAATAAAATTGTATTTCTTTTAACTTATCATATATTATGTTTGGGTGTTTAATGAACCAAGATATTTAATGAAATTCACAAAGTTAGACCATCAACAAAATATTATGTATAGCCAATCAAACATATGATATAATAACAACAAAATATTATCATTCATTAATGGATAAACATAACTAAATTCTGTGAACTCAAATTATAGTTCATCACAACAACAATACATAGCTTCTCTAGTTGTATATTTTTCAAGAATTAATTACAACCACAATAACACAAGTTACTCACAAATATACAAGAATAACCAATGGATTAGTATTTTTCTTCCTCTCCAGATAAGTAAGCTTCCTTTTCAACTTAACCAGTCTCTTCTGTTCTAGCTTATTATTGCACAAATAGTACTCCTCTACATCATCAACTTCATTATGACAAATTAATTTTTTTGTGCTTTCAATTTTTACAACATGAACATCAAGCCAGAGAAAGAACTTGCAGCGAAATGAATTTTTCAACTACAAGTTTAAAAAGGAATTCAAAATTCAATTAACTGCATCAACATGCTTTAAGCTTTACATAACCATCTTACCTTAAAGATGGACACCCAAAAAATAATCAGTTGAGGGTTAGTTGGTGTTTTGGACTTGTACAATATAACGTACACTCCACATTTGCACTTCGGAGCAATATTATCCTTCTCGTCTCCGTCTTCCACGCAACGAATGTTAAACAATAATTAGACTCGTTGCGTGCTCAAGAAACCTCTTTCACTGACCATGGAACACAGCCTTAAACACAAAAATCCTCTAACTGCAATGGTGTATGGGATCAATTTAAAGATTTATTAGGATAGCTCTCAGAACAATGTCGTTTTGGGAACACAAGGACTTAGTTGTTATCTAATTTTTTTATGAGTAGATGATACATTGACATCGTAACGGAGACAGTATTTCGTAATGGACACATGGGCACCATATTAACCATTTCTATTTGATATTAAAGACAAGATTAAACAGAAAAACCCATATGTCAAACATTTTAAATAGTCAAGAATATTTTTATATTTTCGAATCCTGAAAAATCAAATTATCTTTTAATAAAAAGCTCAAAAATCTATTTATTTTTTTTTTATGTCAGATTCTAATTATATATATTTTATTGAAATAAAATTAAAATCTAACAATCATCACTAACATATAGTTAATAAAGGTTGCTTTTTCAATTATTTAAAGTTGGTAAAATACTACTATTATTTTGGTAAGATATTTTGGTTTGCCAACAAAAAATAAAATATGGCAGTTTGACACTGGGACCCTGTGGTTTGGTGATCTGTATTCCTCCCCAAGTTGTTGCGTGTGTGTTGTATATATCCTATTTATTCGAAAAATTGGTATATATTTTCTTATTATCTTATCATTGATAATGTTATAATTTGTTATCTGAAAATTTGCGACTTCGATAGACATTTTTCTATAGCTAGGGATATTAGTATATTACTTAGATTAGTTAGACGTTATGCGTATTACATGCATCTTAGAAGAGATCGATAATCCATATATAGTATCTTAGACGTACAGCTCAATCAAATAATTTAATAATAAACTATTAAATTATTCTTTAATAATAAATAAATTATTATTGTTTGTACAAATAATTTAATCCAACATCACTAATATAATAATAAATTATTCTTTCTTAGAATGCATTTTTTAAGTAGTGATTTAAACAAGAGATATAGAATAGAATGACTTTTACTTAAATTAAAAAAATTTTTCTGTCAACTCAGGGCACATCTACAACCTTGGTGTAACTTGATATGACGAAATCCCTCAAATTCTTGCTGAAATTGTCGAATGAAATCTTTTTAAAGGTCATTTTAAGTGTTGCTATCGTTATTGCTGGTGGTTTTAAACTCCTTAGCCTAGAACGAATTCAATGGAAACAATTCAAATAAACACATTCCAAAAACATTACTTAACATGAAAAAAACTACTGATATGCACACTTGATTAAATATAATTGTGATTAGAAACCGGCTTAGGTGGTTTGTATTTGTGAAAAGGGACGGACTTACGGCGGCGAGTGGAGGTCTCGGCCCCAGTTTTTTAAAAAAAAGATTAATAGTAATAAGTTATTAAGTATGATTTAATTTTTTTAAAAATTTATTTAGTATTTAGTCTAATATAAATAAAAATTCAGTCTAACTTAAATATTAATGATTTCTAATATCTAAAAAGTAAGTAATAATATTAAAAAAATATAAAAAGATATTATTACTAATATTTTTTAATTAAATAAAATTTTTCAATTTTCATAAAGTAGATTTTTTTCTTCTTGTGAGCGTTCTTCTTGATTCATTTAGTATTAATTTTTTCTGTTTCAATTACTACAACTGAGAGTTCTTTTTCAGCTATAAATATTGTGAAGAATAATTCAGAAACAAAATGAAAGATAAATTTCTTGCTAATTGTCTTTTAATTATATTAAAAAAAAATTGCAGAAAAATTTGACACAAATTTTATTATCGATGAATTTTATAAAACGAGAAATCGACCACTTCGTTAATAAAAAGTACATATATATTTTTTGTACTTTAAAATATATTCTTTATCAGTATATTTTTGTAATAAATTTTATATTATATAATTTTTTGCATAATTTTTAAATATTATATATATTATTGGCCTCCCATAATACTATTTCTGGATCCGTCCTGTTTGCGAAATGTGAATATGTGAAGCAAATTATTAAGCAATAGGCAGTGTCGGCAACGCCATAACTGTCGGTGGTAGCGCGGCATTTTGATCAGATCGCCGTTTTGGAAAATGCTTCTCACGCACGTGACATGGTCCCCACCCACGGACCATGAAGAAAGAAAAAAGACGGTGGTCGTCTGTCATTAAAATCATACTATATAAATCCTAGAAAACATTTTATTAAAATTTATTGGCGTCTATGATTTTTAATTTGTTGAAAAATAAAGACAAAAAAAAGGATAAATTTAATTTTTTATTTTTAAATTTTATATCTAAAATTTAGGCACCAGAAAACACCTTAAAATAAATATTAATAGTTTTTAACTTGTCTCTTGTATATTTCAAAAATAATTTACTGTATACAATTTTTACTTTTAATTTCGTAAAAATTATTAAGATGTATATTTTTTCAGTTTTAATTTTTTTATACTATAATAAAAAAATATATATTTTTTATTTTTTGTGATACTAAATTCTATTTAAGAATTTGTCAATATTTATTTAATCGGACAAAATTACTGAGTTAACCATACCAATCTAACTTGATAAAATATTTTTTTTCATATAGAACAATAAAAGCAAGTCAAATTAAAAATGGTTCATTTAATTTGCGAGTTAAATTATAGCTTGATTAGTAAATATTTTGTCTGCTGAATTACTGACTCGTTTTTTTTTTTTTTCAAAAATTATAGATTCCACCCTTTCTTTTATATGTATTTAGCTCAATAAATAATGAATTCATTTTTTTCCTTCCCTATTCGGCCAATAATTTGTACTAAAAGCACCCACCAGAATATGGATAAATAAACTAGAATTTTGGAAGCCTCAAAGTTATAGATTTCTTGATGAGGTTATAAATGGCTTGTGATCTTCTTAGTATACAAATTATTAAGCTTGGAGTATATATTTTAAATCAGTTTATTTTCAGGAAATTTTTTGTCAAACATTTCGTCTACTGCTAATTTTTATTATGCTTTAGATCTCTGAATTTCAATTTAAAAAATAAATAAGTCCTTCAGTTAATGAGAATCATTGTTTATTAAAGAAAAATTTTACATAACCATTAAGTGAATAATCTGTGAAGATGCCACGTATTAGCAGTAGGACAAATAAGTCCCTACCAAAATATACAAAATGGCATTATTTTGCACCTATTTAAAACACTACATTTTAGTGGGATAAATAGATTCCAAATAGGATTTGTTTACTTAGTGACACAAATAATAATTAAGAATCTACTTGACTGATTGTTATTTTTGAAAACTAATATAGTATATATTATAATAGATATAACAAGGGATGTATTTATTTAGATATAATTTTTAACAGAATGATATATATACTTATTGATGATACATTTGATGTATATTCCATAAAAAATAATAACGAAATAAAAAATACTTTATCCTTTATAAAAAAGCATAAAATTTATAATAAAAAAATTGTTTTGAAAAATAACTTTTTTTTAAATTAAATAATTATTAGATATAAATAAAAAAATTTAATGCCACTTAAATATTTTAAATGAGAAAATATTATGAAACTTAAAAAATATAAATAAGACATAGGTAAATGTTATTTAACTATTTATTTATATATTTTGCAATCAATGACAACGTGGATTTGAAGTTATGAATGCAAGTAACATGTGGAATCTTAAAAATCGGAATTTGGACCATAACTCATGGGACGATTTCTGTTTACTAAAAATATAATGGAAATAAATCATATTTTATATTAATTAATTATTATTAATTAGTAATTATTTAAATTTTATATTTTAAAAGATATAAAATTAATAATTATTAATTACAGTTATTTAAAGTTAGCTAATTAAGAAATATTTATCTATACTCTTCCATTATTTTATAATCAAATTCAATCAAATTTCTTTTAAAAATGCTATTTGTACACTATATTTCAGTCACCAATTTAACCACTCTCACTAAAATATAGTAAAAAATAGGATTAAGTATTGTTTTCGTCCTTAACATTTTGGGTCAAAATCAAAATCGTCCCCAACCTTTTTTCGTTATTAAAATCATTCTCAACGTTCAAAAACGCTTTAAAATCATCTTTTCCCGAATTCTTGGACCAAAATACTCTCATCATCATCATTATCCTCTTCACCTTTCTCATCCCACCACCTCCATTGCCACCAACATTACCACCAGCACCACCACCAACACCAACACCACCAATACCAACACCAACACAACACAAACACCACCACCAACACCAACCAACACCAACACCAAGAACACCAAACAACAACAACAACACCAAACAACACCTAACCAAGAAGCAGAAACAGAAAGCAAGAAAGCAGAAGCAAGGCGGAGGCGGCGAGGCGGCGAGGTGGAGGCAGCAAGGCGGTAAGGCAGAGGCGGCGAGGCAGCGGCAGTGGCTCGCATCTCCTCTCTCCCTCGCGATCCCCAACGGTGACGGCCACGACGACTGTGACGGCGGCTCCAAGCTTCGCCGTCACCATCTCCCTCCCCCCTTTCCCCTTCCCCTCCTCCTCCCCCACATCCCTCCCTCCCACCCCACCCCGCGTCCATTCCCCTTCCCCTCCGACACACGTCCTTCCTTTCCCCTTTCTCCCTTCACCGGCGCCGTCCCCCTTACCCCTTCCCCTTCCCCCTTCCCCTCTCCCTTTTCCCTTCTCCCCTGCCCCCTCGCCCTTCCCCTTTTCCCTTCTCCCATCTCCCCGTGTTTTCTTTTTTTTTTTATGATAATGAAGGTATTTTGGTCCAAGAATTCGGGAAAGGATGATTTTAAAGCGTTTTTGAACGTTGAGGATAATTTTAATAACGAAAAAAGGTCGGGGACGATTTTGATTTTGACCCAAGACGTTAGGGACAAAAACAATATTTAAACCTAAAAAATACAGTTACGTATAAGAATAATTCAAAAATAATACAACGCGCTAGGAGTTTTTTCATTGCGTTAAAAATCTCTTCTTTCAATCGTGATTTTTTCTCTTCTCGGCGGAAGGGGGTTCCATTGCATGCACCAAACTCCTCTTCTCTTCGATCGCGCCAACCTCACTCCTTAATTCTCGTCGATCACACCAATCTCACTCTCGCTTTCTTCTCTTCTTCACGCTTCTCTCTGCTTCGATCCCGCAGTTCACAAAAGCTCTTTGGTGCACGAAATTGTGATCAATACTTTTCACAAATCAAATAATCCCCGGTAATGAATCCAAAAACTTGGTGTTCAATACCATGGCATAAACACAACTTCGCACAACTAACCAGCAAGTGTACTGGGTCGTCCAAGTAATAAACCTTACGCGAGTAAGGGTCGATCCACAGAGATTGTTGGTAAGAAGCAAGCTATGGTCACCTTGTAAATCTTAGTCAGGCAAACTCAAATGGGTATGGTGATAAACGCATAAAACATAAAGATAAAGATAGAGATACTTATGTAATTCATTGGTAGGAATTTCAGATAAGCGTATGAAGATGCCTTCCCTTCTGTCTCTCTGCTTTCCTACTGTCTTCATCCAATCCTTCTTCCTCCTTTCCATGGCAAGCTTAAGCAAGGGTTTCACTGTTGTCAGTGGCTACCTCCCATCCTCTCAGTGGAAATGTTCAACGCACCCTGTCACGGCACGGCTATCCATCTGTCGGTTCTCGATCAGGCCAGAATAGAATCCAGTGATTCTTTTGCGTCTGTCACTAACGCCCCGCCCTCAGGAGTTTGAAGCACGTCACAGTCATTCAATCATTGAATCCTACTCAGAATACCACAGACAAGGTTAGACCTTCCGGATTCTCTTGAATGCCGCCATCAGTTCTAGCCTATACCACGAAGATTCCGGTTAAAGAACCCAAGAGATAAACATTAGAGCCTTGTTTGCTTGTAGAACAGAAGTGGTTGTCAGTCACTTGTTCATAAGTGAGAATGATGATGAGTGTCACATAATCATCACATTCATCATGTTCTTGGGTACGAATGAATATCTTGGAACAAGAACAAGCGGAATTGAATAGAAGAACAATAGTAATTGCATTAATACTCGAGGTACAGCAGAGCTCCACAACTTAATCTATGGTGTGTAGAAACTCCACCATTGAAAATACATAAGAACAAGAGTGATCATTGGCTTCGGTCCCAGAGAGGGAACCAGAAGAACCCCGATTCCAAATACAATAGTATAATGTCCTACTTATAGATAACTAGTAGCCTAGGGTGTACAGAGATGAGTAAATGACATAAAAATCCACTTCCGGGCCCACTTGGTGTGTGCTTGGGCTGAGCAATGAAGCATTTTCGTGTAGAGACTCCTCTTGGAGTTAAACGCCAGCTTTGGTGCCAGTTTGGGCGTTTAACTCCCATTCTTGTGCCAGTTCCGGCGTTTAACGCTGGAATTCCTGAGGGTGACTTTGAACGCCAGTTTGGGCCATCAAATCTTGGGCAAAGTATGGACTATCATATATTGCTGGAAAGCCCAGGATGTCTACTTTCCAACGCCGTTGAGAGCGCGCCAATTGAGCTTCTATAGCTCCAGAAAATCCACTTCGAGTGCAGGGAGGTCAGAATCCAACAGCATCTGCAGTCCTTTTCAGTCTCTGAATCAGATTTTTGCTCAGGTCCCTCAATTTCAGCCAGAAAATACCTGAAATCACAGAAAAACACACAAACTCATAGTAAAGTCCAGAAAAGTGAATTTTAACTAAAAACTAATAAAAATATACTAAAAACTAACTAGATCATACTAAAAACATACTAAAAACAATGCCAAAAAGCGTACAAATTATCCGCTCATCACAACACCAAACTTAAATTGTTGCTTGTCCTCAAGCAACTGAAAATCAAATAAGATAAAAAGAAGAGAATATGCAATGAATTCCAAAAACATCTATGAAGATCAGTATTAATTAGATGAGCGGGGCTTTTAGCTTTTTGCCTCTGAACAGTTTTGGCATCTCACTCTATCCTTTGAAATTCAGAATGGTTGGCTTCTTTAGGAACTCAGAATCCAGATAGTGTTATTGATTCTCCTAGTTAAGTATGATGATTCTTGAACAAAGCTACTTATTGAGTCTTGGCCGTGGCCCAAAGCACTCTGTCTTCCAGTATTACCACCGGATACATACATGCCACAGACACATAATTGGGTGAACCTTTTCAGATTGTGACTCAGCTTTGCTAGAGTCCCCAATTAGAGGTGTCCAGGGTTCTTAAGCACACTCTTTTTGCCTTGGATCACAACCTTATTTCTTTTCTTTTTCTTTCTTTTTTCTTTTTTTCTCTTCTTTTTTTTCGAATTTTTTTTCACTACTTTTTCTTGCTTCCAGAATCATTTTTATGATTTTTCAGATCCTCAGTAACATGTCTCCTTTTTCATCATTCTTTCAAGAGCCAACATTCATGAATCACAAATTCAAAAGACATATGCACTGTTTAAGCATACATTCAGAAGACAAAAGTAATGCCACCACATCAAAATAATTAAACTGTTATAAAATTCAAAATTCATGCAATTCTTCTCTTTTTCAATTAAGAACATTTTTCATTTAAGAAAGGTGATGGATTCATAGGACATTCATAACTTTAAGGCATAGACACTAAGACACTAATGATCACAAGACACAAACATGGACAAACATAAGCATTAATTTTTGAAAAACAGGAAAATAAAGAACAAGGAAATTAAAGAACGGGTCCACCTTAGTGATGACAGCTCTTTCTTCCTCTTGAAGATCCTATGGAGTGCTTGAGCTCCTCAATATCTCTTCCTTGTCTTTGTTGCTCCTCTCTCATGATTCTTTGATCTTCTCTAATTTCATGGAGGATGATGGAGTGTTCTTGATGCTCCACCCTTAGTTGTCCCATGTTGGAACTCAATTCTCCTAGGGAGGTGTTTAGTTGCTCCCAATAGTTTTGTGGAGGAAAGTGCATCCCTTGAGGTATCTCAGGGATCTCATGATGAGTGGGGTCTCTTGTGTGCTCCATCCTCTTCTTAGTGATGGGCTTGTCCTCATCAATAGGGGTGTCTCCCTCTATGTCAACTCCAACTGAATAACAGAGGTGACAAATGAGATGAGGGAAGGCTAACCTTGCCAAGGTAGAGGACTTGTCCGCCACCTTATAAAGCTCTTGAGCTATAACCTCATGAACTTCTATTCCTTCTCCAATCATGATGCTATGAATCATGATAGCCCGGTCTATGGTAACTTCGGACCGGTTGCTAGTGGGAATGATTGAGCGTTGGATAAACTCCAACCATCCTCTAGCCACGGGTTTGAGGTCATGCCTTCTCAATTGAACCGGCTTCCCTCTTGAATCTCTCTTCCATTGGGCGCCCTCTTCACATATGACTGTGAGGACTTGGTCCAACCTTTGATCAAAGTTGACCCTTCTAGTGTAAGGGTGTTCATCTCCTTGCATCATGGGCAAATTGAATGCCAACCTTACACTTTCCGGACTAAAATCCAAGTATTTCCCCCGAACCATAGTAAGATAATTCTTTGGATCCGGGTTCACACTTTGATCATGGTTCTTGGTGATCCATGCATTGGCATAGAACTCTTGAACCATTAAGATTCCGACTTGTTGAATGGGGTTGGTAAGAACTTCCCAACCTCTTCTTCGGATCTCATGTCGGATCTCCGGATATTCACTCTTTTTGAGTGAAAAAGGGACCTCGGGGATCACCTTCTTCAAGGCCACAACTTCATAGAAGTGGTCTTGATGCACCCTTGAGATGAATCTTTCCATCTCCCATGACTCGGAGGTGGAAGCTTTTGCCTTCCCTTTCCTCTTTCTAGAGGTTTCTCCGGCCTTGGATGCCATAAATGGTTATGGAAAAACAAAAAGCAATGCTTTTACCACACCAAAATTAAAAGGTTTGCTCGTCCTCGAGCAAATTAAGAAAGAAGAGAGTAGAAGAAGAAGAAATGAAGGAGATGGGAATGGCTTTTGTTTTCGGCCAAGAAGGGGAAGAAGTGGTGTTTAGGTTGTGTGAAAATGAAGGAGTGAAGATGGGTTTATATAGGAGAGGGGGAAGGGTAAGGTTCGGTCAAGTGAGGGTGGGTTTGGGTGGGAAAGTGGTTTGAATTTGAATGGTGAGGTAGGTGGGGTTTTATGAAGGATGGATGTGAGTGGTGAAGAGAAAGAAGGGATTTGATAGGTGAAGGGTTTTTGGGGAAGAGATGTTGAGGTGATTGGTGAATGAGTGAAGAAGAGAGAGAGTGGTGGGGTAGGTAGGGATCCTGTGGGGTCCACAGATCCTGAGGTGTCAAGAAAAAGTCATCCCTGCATCAAATGGCAAGTAAAATTACGTTTTTAGCCAATTCTGGCATTAAACGCCGAGCTGGTGCCCATTTCTGGCGTTTAACGCCAGCTTCTTGCCCTTTTCTGGCGTTTAACGCCAGTCTGGTGCCCCTTTCTGGCGTTAAACGCCCAGAATGGTGCCAGACTGGGCATTAAACGCCCAACAGCTAGCCTCACTGGCGTTTAAACGCCAGTGGGTTCTTCCTCCAGGGTGTGCTGTTTTTCTTTCTGTTTTTCATTCTGTTTTTGCTTTTTTCACTGATTTTGTGACTTCTCATGATCATCAACCTACAAAAGACATAAAATAACAAAGGAAAATAGTCAAAATATAATATTGGGTTGCCTCCCAACAAGCGCTTCTTTAATGTCAGTAGCTTGACAGTGGGCTCTCATGGAGCCTCAGAAATGCTCAGAGCCATGTTGGAACCTCCCAACACCAAACTTAGAGTTTGAATGTGGGGGTTCAACACCAAACTTAGAGTTTGGTTGTGGCATCCCAACACCAAACTTAGAGTTTGACTGTGGGGGCTCTGTTTGGCTCTGTTTTGAGAGAAGCTCTTCATGCTTCCTCTCCATGGTGACAGAGGGATATCCTTGAGCCTTAAACACCAAGGATTCTTCATTCACTTGAATGATCAACTCTCCTCTATCAACATCAATCACAGCCCTTGCTGTGGCTAGGAAGGGTCTGCCAAGGATGATGGATTTATCCATGCACTTCCCAGTCTCTAGGACTATGAAATCAGTAGGGATGTAATGGTCTTCAACTTTAACCAGAACATCCTCTACAAGTCCATAGGCTTGTTTTCTTGAATTGTCTGCCATTTCTAGTGAGATTTTTGCAGCTTGCACCTCAGAGATCCCTAACTTCTCCATTACAGAGAGAGGCATGAGGTTTACACTTGACCCTAAGTCACACAAGGCCTTCTTGAAGGTCATGGTGCCTATGGTACAAGGTATTGAAAACTTCCCAAGATCCTGTCTCTTTTGAGGCAGTTTCTGCCTAGACAAGTCATCTAGTTCCTTGGTGAGCAAAGGGGGTTCATCCTCCCAAGTCTCATTTCCAAATAACTTGTCATTTAGCTTCATGATTGCTCCAAGGTATTTAGCAACTTGCTCTTCAGTGACATACTCATCCTCTTCAGAGGATGAATACTCATCAGAGCTCATGAATGACAGAAGTAAGTCCAATGGAATCTCTATGGTCTCATTTTGAGCCTCAGATTCCCATGGTTCCTCTTGGGGGAACTCATTGGAGGCCAGTGGATGTCCATTGAGGCCTTCCTCAGTGGCGTTCACTGCCTCTCCTTCCTCCCAAAATTCGGCCATGTTGATGGCCTTGCACTCTCCTTTTGGATTTTCTTCTGTATTGCTTGGGAGAGTACTAGGGGGAGTTCAGTAATTTTCTTGCTCAGCTGACCCACTTGTGCCTCCAAGTTTCTAATGGAGGACCTTGTTTCAGTCATGAAACTTTGAGTGGTTTTGATTAGATCAGAGACCATGGTTGCTAAGTCAGAGGTATTCTGCTTAGAACTCTCTGTCTGTTGCTGAGAAGATGATGGAAAAGGCTTGCTATTGCTAAACCTGTTTCTTCCACCATTATTGTTGTTGAAACCTTGTTGAGGTCTCTGTTGATCCTTCCATGAGAGATTTGGATGATTTCTCCATGAAGGGTTATAGGTGTTTCCATAGGGTTCTCCCATGTAATTTACCTCTTCTATTGAAGGGTTCTCAGGATCATAAGCTTCTTCCTCAGATGAAGCTTCCTTAGTACTGCTTGGTACATTTTGCATTCCAGACAGACTTTGAGAAATCATATTGACTTGTTGGGTCAATATTTTGTTCTGAGCCAATATGGCATTCAGAGTGTCAATCTCAAGAACTCCTTTCTTCTGACTAGTCCCATTGTTCACAGGATTTCTTTCAGAAGTGTACATGAATTGGTTATTTGCAACCATTTCAATTAGCTCTTGAGCTTCTGTAGGCATCTTCTTCAGATGAAGAGATCCTCCAGCAGAGCTATCCAAAGACATCTTGGACAGTTCAGAGAGACCATCATAGAAAATACCTATGATGCTCCATTCAGAAAGCATGTCAGAGGGACACTTTCTGATTAATTGTTTGTATCTTTCCCAAGCTTCATAGAGGGATTCTCCTTCCTTCTGTCTGAAGGTTTGGACTTCCACTCTAAGCTTACTCAATTTTTGAGGTGGAAAGAACTTTGCCAAGAAGGCATTGACTAGCTTTTCCCAAGAGTCCAGGCTTTCTTTAGGTTGTGAGTCCAACCATGTCCTAGCTCTGTCTCTTACAACAAAAGGGAATAGCATAAGTCTGTAGACCTCAGGGTCAACCCCATTAGTCTTGACAGTGTCACAGATTTGCAAGAACTCAGCTAAAAACTGATGAGGATCTTCCAATGGAAGTCCATGGAACTTGCAATTCTGTTGCATTAGAGAAACTAATTGAGGCTTAAGCTCAAAGTTGTTTGCTCCAATGGCAGGGATAGAGATGCTTCTCCCGTAAAATTCGGGAGTAGGTGCAGTAAAGTCACCCAGCACCTTCCTTGCATTGTTGGCATTGTTGTTGTTTTCGGCTGCCATGGGTTCTTCTTCTTTGAAGATTTCTGTTAGGTCCTCTACAGAGAGTTGTGCTTTGGCTTCTCTTAGATTTCTCTTCAAGGTCCTTTCAGGTTCAGGATCAGCCTCAACAAGAATGCTTTTGTCTTTGCTCCTGCTCATAAGAAAGAGAAGGGAACAAGAAAATGTGGAATCCTCTATGTCATAGTATAGAGATTCCTTTAGGTGTCAGAGGAAAAGAAAAGTAGAAGACAGAAGTAGAAAATTCGAACTTATCAAAGGAGATGGAGTTCGAATTTTGCATTAAGGAATAGTGTTAGTCCATAAATAGAAGGATGTGAGAAGAAGGGAAGTAATTTTCGAAAATTGAGTGAAAGATTTTGAAAATATTTTTTGAAAAACACTAATTGATTTTCGAAAATGAAAGTGGAAAAGAAATCAAGTGATTTTTGAAAAAGATTTTGAAATTAGAAATCAAAAAGATTTGATTGAAAACTATTTTGAAAAAGATGTGGTTAAGAAGATATGATTAGTTTTAAAAAGATGTGATTGAGAAGATATGATTTGAAAAATATTTTAAAAAGATTTGATTTTGAAAATTAAAAACTTGGCTAACAAGAAAAGATATGATTCAAACATTAAACCTTTCTCAACAGAAAAGGCAACATACTTGAAATATTGAATCAAATCATTAATTGATAGCAAGTATTTTTAAAAATAGAAAGAAATTGATTTTGAAAACATATGATTGAAAAGATATGATTTGAAAAAGATTTGATTTTGAAAAAGTTTGAAAACTGAAAAAAAATCTGCATTAAAAACAAAATCTTCCCTCTTGTGCCATCCTGGCGTTAAACGCCCAGAATGGTGCACATTCTGGCGTTTAACGCCCAAAACTATACCCTTTTGGGCGTTAAACACCCAACCAGGTACCCTGGCTGGCGTTTAAACGCCAGTCTGTCCTTCTTCACTGGGCGTTTTGAACGCCCAGCTTTTTCTGTGTAATTCCTCTGCTGTATGTTCTGAATCTTCAATTCTCTGTATTATTGACTTGAGAAGACACAAATTAAAAATATTTTTGGATTTTTAATAATAAGAAAAAATCAAAATGCAACAAGAATCAAATAACAATGCATGCAAGACACCAAACTTAGCAGTTTGTATACTACTGACACTAATGAGAATGCATATGAGACACACAAAACACTCAAGTCAAGAGAATTTAAAGATTAGAGTAAGAAATCATCAAGAACATCTTGAAGATCACTAAGACACATGAATGAATGCATGCAATTGACACCAAACTTAACATGAGACACTAGACTCAAACAAGAAATATTTTTGGATTTTATGACTTTGTAAAATTTTTTTTGTGATTTTCGAAAATTAAGTGGAAAAAGAAGATAAAGGTATCAAAATTCTTAATGAGAACTCCAGGAATCATGCAGTGTTTAGTCTAAGACTCCGGTCCAGGAATTAGACATGACTTCACAGCCAGCCAAGCTTTCAAGGAAAGCTTCGGTCCAAAACACTAGACATGGCCAATGGCCAGCCAAGCCTTAGCAGATCACTGCTCCAACAGCAAGATTGATAAAAATCAACAAGCTCTTGTGATGATAAGTTGAAACCTCGGTCCAATGAAATTAGACATGGCTTCACAGCCAGCCAGACTTCAACAAATCATCATGAAACTCTAGAATTCATCTTCAAGAATTCCGAAAAAAAATACCTAATCTAAGCAACAAGATGAACCGTCAGTTGTCCAAACTCAACAATCCCCGGCAACGGCGCCAAAAACTTGGTGCACGAAATTGTGATCAATACTTTTCACAAATCAAATAATCCCCGGTAATGAATCCAAAAACTTGGTGTTCAATACCATGGCATAAACACAACTTCGCACAACTAACCAGCAAGTGTACTGGGTCGTCCAAGTAATAAACCTTACGCGAGTAAGGGTCGATCCCACAGAGATTGTTGGTATGAAGCAAGCTATGGTCACCTTGTAAATCTTAGTCAGGCAAACTCAAATGGGTATGTTGATAAACGCATAAAACATAAAGATAAAGATAGAGATACTTATGTAATTCATTGGTAGGAATTTCAGATAAGCGTATGAAGATGCCTTCCCTTCCGTCTCTCTGCTTTCCTACTGTCTTCATCCAATCCTTTTTCCTCCTTTCCATGGCAAGCTTAAGCAAGGGTTTCACCGTTGTCAGTGGCTACCTCCCATCCTCTCAGTGGAAATGTTCAACGCACCCTGTCACGGCACGGCTATCCATCTGTCGGTTCTCGATCAGGCCGGAATAGAATCCAGTGATTCTTTTGCGTCTGTCACTAACGCCCCGCCCTCAGGAGTTTGAAGCACGTCACAGTCATTCAATCATTGAATCCTACTCAGAATACCACAGACAAGGTTAGACCTTCCGGATTCTCTTGAATGCCGCCATCAGTTCTAGCCTATACCACGAAGATTCCGGTTAAAGAACTCAAGAGATAAACATTAGAGCCTTGTTTGCTTGTAGAACATAAGTGGTTGTCAGTCACTTGTTCATAAGTGAGAATGATGATGAGTGTCACATAATCATCACATTCATCATGTTCTTGGGTACGAATGAATATCTTGGAACAAGAACAAGCGGAATTGAATAGAAGAACAATAGTAATTGCATTAATACTCGAGGTACAGCAGAGCTCCACACCTTAATCTATGGTGTGTAGAAACTCCACCGTTGAAAATACATAAGAACAAGAGTGATCATTGGCTTCGGTCCCAGAGAGGGAACCAGAAGAACCCCGATTCCAAATACAATAGTATAATGTCCTACTTATAGATAACTAGTAGCCTAGGGTGTACAGAGATGAGTAAATGACATAAAAATCCACTTCCGGGCCCACTTGGTGTGTGCTTGGGCTGAGCAATGAAGCATTTTCGTGTAGAGACTCCTCTTGGAGTTAAACGCCAGCTTTGGTGCCAGTTTGGGCGTTTAACTCCCATTCTTGTGCCAGTTCCGGCGTTTAACGCTAGAATTCCTAAGGGTGACTTTGAACGCCAGTTTAGGCCATCAAATCTTGGGCAAAGTATGGACTATCATATATTGCTGGAAAGCCCAGGATGTCTACTTTCTAACGCCGTTAAGAGCGCGCCAATTGGACTTCTGTATCTCCAGAAAATCCACTTCGAGTGCAGGGAGGTCAGAATCCAACAGCATCTGCAGTCCTTTTCAGTCTCTGAATCAGATTTTTGCTCAGGTCCCTCAATTTCAGCCAGAAAATACCTGAAATCACAGAAAAACACACAAACTCATAGTAAAGTCTAGAAAAGTGAATTTTAACTAAAAACTAATAAAAATATACTAAAAACTAACTAGATCATACTAAAAACATACTAAAAACAATGCCAAAAAGCGTACAAATTATCCGCTCATCACTCTTCTTAGCGCCATTTCTGGTTCTTGTTATCTTAGGGTTTTGATTATAACTTTTGTTTCAAAGGAATCCACAACCTTAAATAATGAGGTTTGTGTTTAATTTACTTCGTATGTTAATTTTGATTCCTAGTTTGATTTTAATTTTTTGATTATCCATGTTTTATTCCTGATTTAATTTTAATTCTTTGATTATCTTTTTTTATTCCTGAATAGTTTGACTACATATTTGATTTCTCATTGAGAGTTTAGTTGCTCCAATTGATCCATGTATTCTGTGTGTTGAGTTTTGGTCATTTGTGTATCTAGTTATGCAAATGCTTTTAATTTGGCTAATGCTTCTTATTTGTGGCTTCATTATGTCATTTAGATCCTTTTATTTGTTTCAGAAATGGTTAAGTACTATTTTCGTCCCTAAGGTCTGGGGTGAAAATCAAATTCATCCCTGACCTTTTTTTGTTATTAAAATCATCCCCAACGTTACAAAATATTATAAAATCGTCATTTTCTATCTCAATTTTATTTTTTTTACTAAATTACCCTTAACAATAATTAATAAAATAATATTAAAAAATAAAAACAAAAACACCCCACCCACCCCACACCCCACACCCCACACCCCACCCTCGTCCTGATCTCAAATCCCTCTCCCCATTCCCTTCCTTCTAATATCTTCAAATCCCCCCTCTCCGATGCCTCCTCCCTTCGTTGATGGCTCGACACCATCTTCCCCGACGAGGTTGTAACAGCCCATCTTCTTCATCATCATCTTCTTCTTCTTCTTCATCTTCTTCATCTTCACTTTCATACGGTACAGAGAAGATCAAACCCACTAATATATCTCTTTCACCATCCACCATTTCTCATCCTCACATGGATCTCCTTTACCATTCACCATTCTTCTTTTTCCTCCTTCGTCCGCGTCCAACGCTTTTCGTCGCCACTAATAAAATCAGCCTAGACGCCAATAGAAATGGGAAGAAAGAAAAGCAAAATTGGAAGGGAAAAAGAAAGGAGGGAACGACAGGAAGAGGGTCTTCCATGAGAGGTGGGTCGCCACCAACAGATTCCTCCTCTCTTCTTTTTTTTATATCATTTTTTTATTTAATTTTTCTTTTCCTGTGTTATTGTTGTTGATTTTAGGTAGAATTAAGGTTAGATTTGCCTTGTCTTTCATGGTAAACCTTTTCTTTCATTTTCATTTATATTTAATATTTATTGCCTTGTCCAGAGAGCAGCAAGAATTTGTGGTTGGATTCTTGCAACAATTTCTCTTATATGTACATGCATGTTTTAGTAAGAAAATTGTTGTTGTTGTTAAATTGGCTGAAAATGCTGAATTTGTTGTTGCTTTTGCTGAATTTGGTTTTTGTCTAAAGAGAAAAAAAGAATTGGGATTTAGGGATGGGGGAGTTCGAAGATAGTAAGAGGAATGGGATGGGGGAGGGAACAGGGAAGAGAGATCAGGGATGAGGGTGGGATACCGTGTGGGGGTGTTTTTGTTTTGTTTTGTTTAATATTATTTTTATTAATTATGAAGGGTAATTTGGTCAAAAAATTTAAATTGAAGTAAAAAGGGACGATTTTGTAACGTTTTGTAACGTTGGGGATGATTTTAATAACAAAAAAAAAGGTTGGGGACGAATTTGATTTTTACCCCAAACCTTAGAGACGAAAACAGTACTTAACCATTTCAGAAAGAAATGCTTCCTAATTACATCATGTACGTTGTGTGATTACATCCTGAAAAATTTATGTTATAAATTTGTGTAATGAAAAAAATGTTTAGTCTTTGGATTGGAGTTAAATTGGTAATTTGCACGTTTAAAATTTTTGCATTTGCATATATCAGATGATAATCTATGAATGTGTAGGAATTTAGTGCTATGTTTGACTACCGAATTTGATTATCATGTTTATTTAGTTTGATTATACTCAGGTTTAGTGCTATATTTGACTAATGAGTTTGATTATTATAATCAAACTCAATAAAAAAGTATAATGAAATATAGTAGTCAAATATAGCACTGAACCTAAGTATAATCAAATTCAGTAAATACGTATAATCAAATTCAGTAGTCAAATATAGCACTAAACTTGAGCATAATCAAACTTAGTAAACATGATAATCAAATTCAGTAGTTAAAAGATTGCTAACATGATAGTCAAATTCAATAGTAAAAATTCAGAAAAAAAAAATTTTACAATAAATTCTTCCACCCTCGATTTGTCCCAAAATTTCTTCGGATTATCTTTCTTTCATCTACAATTATTTTTTCTAAGGTTCCCGTCCCAATATTTGCATACGGACTAACTTGGGAGGCTTCTAGTTTTCTTTGTTTTGGTGCTTTTGCCTCTTTCAGAATATCCAAATCTTTCTTTTCTTTTTCCTTTCTTTTCTTTTAATTGGCAATCTTTGGGGCTTCTTTATGTTGTTTTTCCTTTTGCTTTTTCCCTTTCATTTTTTCATGGAATTGATAATCTTTGCTAGCTCCAAAATCTTAATTCGGCAATCATTTTTGGTTCTCTTTCTACTCGTTTTGGTGCAGTCTTCTTTCGCATTTTTTCAAAACTAGCAAATTAAACAACCAAAATCCAATCAAATTCAAAAAGTAAAAAAAAAGTTAAAACTCAA
>NC_092041.1:92269255-92329255 GCF_003086295.3 Arachis hypogaea | reverse complement strand
AACACGTAGTCTATTATTCTATTATAAAATTTAAATTTGAATTAACTTTAAGATTATATATTATATGGTGACTTTAATTTAATAAAGTTAGGTCAACATACAAGCTCTCTTGATTTTGATTTTTTTTTATTTTCTTTTTCTTGCAGATGTGGGAGAATAAGTTGCTTATTTTATAAATTTTTCATTCGGTCTTGGATATGCAACTAATTTCATATACTTCCGTAAAACTGACAATCTTAACATACACTAACAAGTAACAGCGTATACCATTTATAAACCTTATTACACCTTTTTTAATTCTTTTTCTCAGAAAGTATAAAAAAATTTCATTCTCATATTTTTCTTTATTTTCTCTCGGTTTTATGGCATCAGATCAGATTTTTGAAGTGTTAGTTTTGATGTGGAAATCATGCACGCAAACTGACAAACAAAAGTCAAAATGACATTATCAAGCATATATACATGTTTTTCATTATGTTTGAGTCAAAATGAATGTGGCCAAAAGATAGGCGAGAAGCAACGTCATTCAACCCACAATATATATGCACCTTGAACACGCCAATTAGTGAGCTAATGAAGTTTAATATATTGAAATAAGTCCAAATTGATGAGTAGGTAAGAACCCTATATATATATAGTTAAAGCCTTAAAGGAGAGCCGAAAAGTTGAAAGTGTTATATTGGTGTACATAATTTTCACCAACCAAACCTTGGAATAAAAAATTTGCAATGTTACTCTTTTGGGGTTGGTGATCCTCTACAATGTGATGGTGGCTGGTTCTTGTTGACAAGTGAAACTTTGACACCAACCGTTGATGTTACGTTTTGCTACTTCAACCAACTCCAACAAGTCCTCAATTCATGGGTTTGTCTACACTACACTACTACTAACTGCACTACCCTCTTTTTTTAAGTGCAATCCAAGACTAAATGTTTCATTATATGTCTTTTGAGTTTTCTCTTCCACCACGTTGTTCGGAAAATGAGTTTTTTGACCATGTTTGGGAAATAAGCCATTGTATAAGAAGAGTAAAGTGACAATTAAATCTTTGAAGATGTTAACTTTGAACTAATTAGTTTTTTAAAAAAAAATATCAATTAGATTCTCAAAGATAACAAGTTGTAGATATATATGTCTTTTAATCAATAAATAGTATAAAGTGAAACAGAATTATATATATAGTTTGATATTTACAGTGGTGCATGTCTTATTATTGTCACATGATACATGATGAGTATGAAAACTATGTAATTTTAGAGTGAGGAATTTATTATTTTGAGTTTTTATATATCTATTATCAACTGTTATTTATTTATTATAGTCAAAACAAGTGAAATTTTGCTCCAAAAGTTATTATTTACATTACTAACTTTTATAGATAAACACATTAAAATAATTAACTTTACATATAAGTATCATTGTTAAATTTTAATTGATAAATTGATAGAAGGAGATTATGTGTCTACTATTTGCTATACCAAAAAACTAAATTGATATTTTTTCTAAAGACTAATTAGTTTAAAGTCGAAATATTTAAATACCTAATTTTACTCAATATTTTTTAGTATTATGTAAAAAACAGTCGATTATACTGTTGTAAAATGTTTAATTATTCGCATACGACGAATTTGGTTATTCTATTATGACTAATTTAATTATTCTAGTAGTTTATTATATTTGTTGATAAAATAATAAAATATATAAATAATATATATATATATATATATATATATATATATATAAATATATATAAATACAGAACAAATTTGATATTTGGTATTTATAGAGCATTTTTGTATATTTGTATAACACAATAAGCACAAAAAATATAATTGATTAAAAATCTGTAAATGGTATAATTTAAAAAGATAAAAGTGGTGTGAGAGACAAAGAAATATGCAAGAGACACCAAAATTCAAATCAAATTATTCAATTTTTTTAATATATAAAACAAGGAATAAAAGATAGGAACGGAAAAATAAAAAATATAAATGAGGGGGACTTTTTACAAAACGGCTCAAACTTTAATAACATGGATAAAATGCTATTTTTTATTTGTTTGTTCATGGTCTTCTTAATTAATACATTTAATTATTTATGGTCATTGTTTAACTTTTACTATATTTTAGAGTTTGATTTTGATGCGTTAATAAAAAAATTTATACGAATATCTAATTATATTTAATTATTTATTTATTTTATATATTTTTAAATAATAAATTTAAAAATTATTTATTTTTATTAATATATAACTAATTATTAATATAAAAAAATTTTACGGTAACAGTATATGAAAATAAAATTTATTATTTTATTCACATAGAATAATATAATAAGGGTATCCATAAGGTTTTGTTGACCCTAAAATTATACCACTATAACATAGAACATACTTCTGCAAAGTCTAATCCCTACTATATTTTCATACGAGTAATCCCGAATTGCTTTTGCAGAGGTCATCCTTCACGACCAAAGGCAATCAGTGCATTTTTCTTTGGGCTATTGTTTCCGAAAACGGTATTCAATTATTTGCAGGATCTAATTTTTTTGGGCTTAGGCACTGTATTGGGATTTTGCTCCTGGGCTCGTTCACTTTTGTTTTTTACCGAAAAAAAAAACTTTTCTAAACAAGAAAGCGTAAAAGAAGAGTTCGCTTTTGTAAGTACAAAAAGAGTGCTAAACAAAAAATAAAATAAAGTTTCGTTCTTCTTCCCAATGTTTGGAGTAAGTTATATTTGTATCTCTAATGTTTAAATTGTTTTATTTGTATCTCTAATGTTTATAAATGTGATTCAATATTATTTTATCATTAATTACACATTGACGACAAGATAACATTGAATCACTTTTATAAACGTTAGAAAAACAAATATGACGATTTAAACGTTAGCGATACAAATCTGACTTATCTTAAAGGTTTGGGACAAAAATAATACTTTAATTAAGAAAAAAAGGAAGAAGAAAAACTTGGTTCAAGATTGATAGCTTAGATCAATGACAAATTAGTTGCCTCTTAAAATGGCTTTTTAAACAATATGCTATTATTTCTAAAATTTATTATTAAAATATCACCTTTTTTCAAAATATTTGTATACTTATTATATTTAAAATTATTCAAAATTTTTAGCAGTAATTAAAAAATATAAAATTAAAAAATTAAAATAAAATAAGATAATTTTAAACTATTTTAAACTGATTTTTTATTATCACTTAAATAATTTTAATATTTAAATAGGTTTAATTTCTCACTTTACTTCGCTAGATGAGTATATATGTTGTTTCTTTTCATGTTAAAGATGAGGCTAACCAACATAAAGTGGCAGATCCATTCAAAAAAAAATGGAAGAAAGGTTCAAATCCTAAGAGATGATGATGACAAAAGGTAAGATAGGGAACAAAGTTATTGGCAACCTGCAAGGGAATCATAACTTCCATGGATCTTTTTTTTTTTTACCTTTTTCCTTAAAATTTTTGAGTGTCTTCATCACTACTATCACTCTAATAACTAGGTGGAAGAGGGTTGTAAGCTTCACCATAGCACTTCATATTTATCATCCGAAGATGATGATTCCGTCAAGGATCTTCATTAATGATAAAGTGACTGGTAATGATAGGGTGATCAAAGTAGATGTAGAATTCATTTAAGTATAATGTCTTGTACTCTAAATAACCCAGCCCGTTGAAAAGTTTTTCCAATTCTGTCTTATTCACAAAATCCACATCTATAGAAGGAAATTCATACACTTTTTTTTTCATCTAAGTAGCATAGCAATCCATTGGCCTCTCTCAAATTTGCTACCATATGATGAAAGACGAGATAACAAATACAAATTATTTGTAGCATTTTTAAATACTTCAATTAAACATATTCCAAAATAAATAACAACAAAATGGATGATTTTGAAAGAAAAGATACAAGATCTTTTCAAATTGGACTAATTAACTGAAATTTCAACATTAATAAACAAATGCTCATTCAAAATGGTTTCCATGAATTTTTAGCCATAATTAACCCTACAAATATTGTTCGAGATCCACTGCATCATTTAAATGTATACGAAGAATAAGCATATTACGTTATGCATTGAAGATCACCATCATTTTGAACTTCAAACTCTAATCAAAACGTTTTAATTGGAACTCACTATACCAAAACAGGGAAAGAAAGAGGGAAAGTAAAACTCACATTGCAGAGATGTCTCAACAGGGAATTGATCCTCTCCATTATTTTTTCTTTTAATTGAGAGAATTGAGAGTGTAAAGTATAATTTTTAATTTTTGAATATTTTCTTTTTCATCATATTTTTTTTAGCCCATTTATAAAATATGGTTAGGGACTATATGTTTTATTTCTCGGATAAATAACGAGGAACTAAAATTAACAAGTATTCAAGATAAATACAATAAGGAAAATTCTAGGGATCAGCAGTTTTATTGAATTTTGGCCAGCATGTAACCAGTAGAGAAAGGTGAGCCATTGGATGAAATCTCACACCAATCTCACACCATCAAATTAGAGAAAGGTGAGCTATTGGATGAAATCTCACACCAATCTCACACCATCAAATTATCATTGATAGCTAGTTGATGGCTAATAATCAAAAAAATTGCTGGCCTCTAGCATTGCTCATTCAATAAAAGTCATATTTTGTAGTGCAAAATAGAAACATCATTTATATCATACATAATTACACCTGATCGTTGAAATTAATATGATTTATGTTTTTAAGAGTGTAAGTGATACTTGATGAATATTTCTTTTATATATATATATATCATGTTTACTCAATGGAGAAAAGAGAAAGAAAAGTAAAATCATTGTCCAAATTAAAGTTCAATATCTGTTAGTAACGAAAAATATTAGATGTTAATATCCATAGTAAAAAAAATGGAATCAACAGTTAACTATTGTTGAATACAAAATAAAATAAAAAATTACTTAGTCACCAAAAAAAATAAAAAATTACTTACACCTAATATTTTGAATTGTAATATATTAGTTGGAATGCCATCCATCCCTGACATTTAACTTAAAAAAGTCTTGGATCTCATTGGGAAGAACAAGTTCGACAAATTTACAATTTTCTTCCACGAATTATACTAAAAAAAAAAATCATATTTCGATTTGAATACTGAATTCATGAACCAACCATAGGTATAGCCGGAGTAGTTGAACCACGATCAAAGCCACCGCCACCGTCCTCCTTCTTCTTGTTCTTCTTGTTCATCATTTTCCACTTAGCATCAATTTTACTCTTAATTGGAACCACTGCACCGGAATCTGGCACCACCATTTGATGATCCAAAGTACTAGCACCACCATTGACAAGAATTCTTGTGATCCCAACGTAGCGAAGCGCCTTGGCCACCTGCAAAGCAGTGATACCCTTCTTACTCCTGGCTTCAACATCAGCACCTTTCTTCACCAAAACCTCTGCCACATCAGCATTTCCACATTCAACAGCACAGTGCAAAGCAGTGTACCTACACGGAATATAGTTATTGCATGTGAATATGATAAAAAATCAAATACCAATATCTCTTTCTCTTTCTTTTAATTTTCTCTTTCTCTTCTACATGTTATTGCTAGTTTAAGAAAAAGGGAGACACCGTAATAGATAGAATATATATCATATATCCTATATGTATAGTCTTAAGAAAAATTATACTTTGATACATAATTACATGAATTAATCAATTAGGTAATATATAATTGGTAATGTTAAGGAGACAAAAAAAATTTTAGAATTTATCTTATTTAGAGTTTATTAATTATTGTAACAATTAATAAATAATAAATAAGACAAATAATAATTATTTTTGGTTAATTTTCTTTAGTTAACAAACATTTCGGTTTTATAAATATCAGATGCCAATTCATATCAGAATGTTTACATATGACGTAGTGTGTATCACATGCTATATTTCATGTAACTATGGTTTGATGCAAACTAAATATCACTTCTCAATGAATTTTTCATGTATTTGTGCATGATATTAGCATACCCTTCTTCATCCTCTGCATTCAAATCAATCCCTTTCTCCAAAAGCACGTGCACTGCGTCGATCCTCCCTTTGAAACAAGCCCTGTGCAACGGAGTCCACCCATTCTGGTCCCTACCATTGACAAACGCACCCTTCTCAAGCAACTTTTGTATTGATCTCACTTCTCCTTTCCTTGCAGCAATGCACAAATCGTCGCCGAGCCTCAGCGCATCGAAGATTCTAGAGTGTCCTTTCTCTGCTGCAACATCATATGCAGCTTTTGATGAATCATTTCTAACATACTTGTTCACACCGTTTCGTAGCAAGAGTTCGACCATGTTATGATCCCCGGTGGATGCTGCTATGTGTAAGACGGTGTCGCCTTTGCCGGCGTTGCGAATGTCGGTTCTGGCACCGTTTGCTAGTAAGAGCTTAACGCATTCTATTTTATTTTCTTCAACCGCAAGGTGTAACGCTGTGTTGCCATCTTTTGTGAGCGAGTCCACTCTTGCACCTAAACGATACATTAAATACAATAATTTGAAGAGAATTACTATCATACCTTATATATAAAAGGTGAAGTCCACTTCACGTGAAGTTATATCTCAATAAAAATTTAGTTAAATTAGTTAAATCATCTAATAACTCTTAGATATCAACTTTATGTGAAGTCGACTACACATGAGTTTCCACCTATGTATAATCAACGTATCCTTATGTAGAGTAGTAAGGAAGCTACTAGAAAATTGTTGTGTTTACATAAATTTCTAATTTTATTAAAAAAGGTTATCATAATTTTAGAAAGAAAATACTAGAAAACTAAAAATGCATTTGATTTGTATCTGTTTTTTATTTTTAATATTTTTTTATCAGAATTAAAAAAAATAACTGAAAATGGAAGAAAAAGTACAAGGACTTTCATAATTTAGAATTGAACATTAATTAGCAATAAACATAAAAAACTAAAAACAATTAAAGCATCTAAAATTTAAATAAAAAAAATTGGAAGTCATACGACTTAAAGCCAATTTAAAGTGTATAATTTTAGATTTAGAATTTAAAATTTATAATGTAAATTTGGAATTTATGAGGTAAGATTTATAATTTAGAATTTAATATTTAAAATATATGGTGATCCGGTGAAAGCAGGGTGACCACAGTGGCAGTTGGCTGACAATGATGATAAAATTATGGTGCTGAACAAAAAAAAAAGAGTAAAATTATAAAAGAGTGTAATTTTAAAAAATATAGACGAAAGAATTTTTTATTTGTATGTCAGCTAAAATTGACTAATTGATTGTTACTTTTCTAACACTACTTAAGATGAAAATAAAAAACAATTTTTTTACTATTTACTCTTTTTTATTATAAAATTTTAATGGAGCATATTAACAAATTAGAAAATAAAAACGCAATTATCCTGATATTTTAGCGAGTTAAGTCATAAAGTGATTTTAGATATTGACAATTTGCAATAATTTAATTTCTGAAATTTTAATTATACTATTTTTATTTCTCAAATTTAAAAAATAATATACCAAATTAGTTCAGTGTTAAATTACATTTAAAGAAAGGAAAAGTTGGGACTAACTTGATGTATTTTGTGAAGAAGAATATTAGAGAATTATCAAAATTTATTATTTTTAGTCATTAATATTTAAAAATATGGGATAAAATATGTTATTAGATTACATAAATTAGATAAATTAGAGTAAAAAATTGAGTTAATAATTAAGTGATGACAAAAAATATTGTGATAGTTTATAAAATTTTTCTTTTGTTAAATATAAAAAACTAAAATATTGTAATTAAAATCTTGAAGATAAAATTGATACAAACTACGATAGAAAGACATTTTGGACTTAACTCTTATGTTTAGTATTAGGGGTGTTTATGAGTATTGGGTATCCGATTACTTGTTTAAATACAAAGAATCAATTAAATTATTGGTTTTAAATTCAATAGATAATTGAATACAATTTGAACCGAACCAATGACACACTCTATTAATTGATTTGAGTAATAGTTTTAAAGGTGCGAAACTCGAACTAATCTATAAACCTTTATTAATTAAATTAAAAATATATAAATTTAAAAATATATATATAATTTTTACTGATTATTAATCTAACTCAATTTATTACAGCCTCCCAACCCCACTCACACCCTAAACCCTTTGATTTTTTCCATTCATCATTTTATTATTTGTTTTGCAGCTTTAAAATTTGAAAAAACTAACCTTTTCGGCTTTAAAATTTTCTTTTTAATTTTTTTTATAAATTTTTGTTTTATAAGATATTCAATTACTCAAACTAAATCAATCCATTCTTAATGGATTTGGTTTGGTTAGGATAAAACAAAAAAAAATACACATAAATCCAAATCAACTATAATTCAATTACTTCCGTTCTTACCTTGGACAAACACGACTGGTGAACACACGTATTTAGCAGTTTAAACTTTAAAATAAGAAATTTAAACATTATCTGTGAAACACGATCTTCACCTTTGAGTAACAAGAGCCTCAAAACTTCGCAGTGTCCTTGTTTAGCAGCGACGTGGATGGGTCCAAATGTCGAAGTTTCTTGTCTTTCTATGTTGGCCTTGTGAGCTAATAGAAGCTCAGCTATTAAGGCTGCACCTGAAGATGCTGCAGCCTCTAGTGGCGTTGATCCAGAACCGTTTCGCGCCTCTAAGTTAGCCTCAAATTCTAGTAGCAACTGAACAACATCCGCTCTCTTCCGCGAAATCGCCAAATGGAGCAACGTTTCGCCGTTCGAGTCGATCGAATCAACCGCTTTCCACGAGGGATCGCTCCGTTCTAGAACTTCTCTTATGTCATCCATGGAACCATGATCATCTCCAATGAGCTTAACCAGAATTGTGGATCCAAGAAACACGATCTTGATGCCGGTATCCACGAAGACTTGCTTCTTTTTCGCCGAGAACCACTCGCTTGGGACACAATCAACCATGGAGGAAGGTTCATTGATGGCTGCGCCAGGGACCACACAACTGTGGAGGAGGAAAGTGTCTTTGGAGCGAGGGAAAGAGTCCGGCAGCGTCGATCCTTGTGGGAGATTGTAGGATATTTCCACGGTGAGTGTAGATAATGGAGATATGATTCCTGAATGTGGCTTCACTGTGTAGCGACATTTTATTTGTGGTTGGAGGTTGAAAGCCACTGGCATGGTGTGCATGACGTTGCATAGGGTGACATGACCATGGCACTTTTGATTTGGTTCAATTCTTATTGAGATTGTGTTTGATGGGTCTAATTTTATGAGCCTGTCCATGGTTCTGTTTTAAGGAACCGAAGAAGAAGATTTGATGGTTGTGTGCTTCAATTTTAAGGTGAGAAAGGCAATGGATGGTTATATGGGCCGGCTCTTCTAAGATTGTGGGATGTAGAAAACAATGGTGACTTGTTCTATCTATTCGGTCGGTGTTTGAACTTGATAACTAAGTGAAAACAGAGTTGTATAAAATAAAGAGGGGGTTTGTCGCCTATTTTTGTGTTGTTCTTTTGCACATCACGATCACTGTGAAGGGCCAATGTTGTTGTCAAATTGCTTTTGTTTAAAGGGTTTTGTTATGTTTAATATAATGTATGAGATATAATGACGATCTACACTTTATTTTATTGGATGCAAGTAGATCTCATTTAAATGAAATGTCTTATTTATAATAGTTACTTAGTATATAGCTGCAAGTTGACATACTATTCCACACTTTTTATTTACAATATATATTATATTTCTTAATTTTAAAGAATCATGACACTCGGTGATGCATTTTTCTTTCTTCTTTCCTTATTTTCTATATGTTTATGGGAAAGTCACACTGAGAATTAGATTATATATATCTTTATATATGATTTTGGGAAATCAGTTCAAGGTGGCCTGGTTTGCCATTTGGAAAAACAGCACAAATTTTTATACGAAGTCCTAGTGGCCAAGGAAGAGATTTGGGGGTACATTGGTTTGACTGGCCAACCATAGTGACATCTTTTAAATAATTTAGTACTGTAATGTTGCTTTCTACTTGTAGCAATAGTTGATTATGTCTATTTTATATGACGGACTCATGGACAAAGCAAGTAGCCTAAGGTTAAACCATATGATCACCCGTTGTAGATATTTGGAATTTTGCAAAACCACACCATCGTTGATTGATATGGGACCAGAGCGTCATTATCTATACTCGAGACATATCAATTCTAGTCGTTGGCTTAGTTCCCTTTGCATTTTGTTGTGCCAAATAAAGTTGGCCAGTTCTAGACTGTGTTGGATAAAAGCACATAATATTGAAATTATTGAATAGTTGCTTAAATACATACATATTTTTTAAATAATGTGAAAATTAATTTATATGTAAGTATTTTAGTTGGTTAATTTTTAGCTAGATACTTGATGATTTTAGTAAGTTGATTAGTGCCAACTGCCAAGCCCATCTATATTTATATCTTTCATTTGCACGTAATTAACAAAAAAATATGTAACCAAGACATAAAAGAAGGAAAAAATAATTTATCTAATATTTAATTAGTGCTAATAGCTATGCCGAAGGTATAAAAGAGACCTGAAAGATTTGCTTGAAAAGATATTTTTTATGTTATTTTTCTAATATTTTTTTTATGCGTTGAATTAGAAAATATAAAATTGATGTATTATTATTGTCTTCTTATTTTTTCGTCCTTTAATATTTGGGGAAAAAATTAAAATCGTCTTCGATCTTTTTTTGTTATTAAAATCATTTTCGACGTTACAAAACGTTATAAAATCGTCATTTTCTACTTCAATTATATTTTTTTTACCAAATTATCCTTAACTATTAATAAAAATAATAATAAAAAAAATAAAATCTCATCCCACTGCACTCCCCAGCATCTCTTCGTCTCTTCCTCCCACCCCACCCCCAAAATGTTGCTAAGACGGGAGGAGATGAAAGCAAGTTCTTAAAATGTTGAAAAGCTGCTTCACATTTTTCTGTCCATACAAATTTCACATCTTTTCTCATTAATTTAAATAATGGTTTGGCTTTTACTACTGAAGCTCCCAGAAACCTTGACAATGTGGCCAACCGACCTATGAGCCTTTGAATCTCTTTGAGATTCCGAGGACTCAACATGTCTAAAATGGCCTAGCATTTCTCTGGATTAACTTCTATACATCTTTAAGTTATCATAAACACCAAGAAATTATCTCTCCAAACTCCAAATGCACGCTTTGTTAGGTTCAACCTCATCCGGTGAAGTCAGAGGCAGTCAAAAACTTCCTGTAAGTCGGCAATCAAATCGGAGTCATCCTTAGTCTTTATCAACATGTCGTCAATACAGACTTCCATATTCCTCCATATCTGCCGCTTCAAGACTTTAGCCATCAACCTTTGATAAGTTGCTCTGGAATTTTTCAAACTAAAAGACATTTTAGAGTAGCAGTAAATCCCCTCAAGGGTGATAAAACTTGTCTTATCTTTATTAGCTTTATGCATCGCAATCTGATTATAACCACTATAGGCATCTATAAAACTTAATATCTAACATCCCGAGGATGAATCAATCATGTTGTCAATGTTAGATAGGAAAAAATAGTCTTTTGGGTAAGTTTTGTTTAAATCTGTGTAATCTACAGACATTCGCTATTTTTCATTAGACTTTTCCACCATGACCACATTGGACAACCATGTTAAGTATGTTAATTCTCGGATAAACCCAGTATCCATTAACCCTGGACTTGCTTCTTAACCTCGGCAGCTCGGTCAGGCGATATCTTCCAACGTCACTGTGTAACCGGCTTAAACTTGGGGTTAATAGCCAGATGATAGAACATGAATGTTGGATCAATCCCAGGCATGTCAAAAGGTTCCCAAGAAAATAATTCTATGTTAGCTTTTAAGAAATTTTGCAGCTCCGACTTCAAGGGGAAGGATAGTTCCTTATTAATTAGGGTGTACTTTTCTAACACGTCGCCAATCTGGAATTTCTCCAAATTTTCATTGGGCTCTGGCCTCGACTTCTCCTGAATTTGGGAATCTAGATCAAGGAGGAATACTCCTGTAATTCCTTAGCCTTATCTTAGAGCGTCAGGTTGGCCTTGTTGTATTTGACGGAAGATACCTGATCTCCTCGAATAATTGCAATCTGACCTTTTGTGGTTAGGAACTTCATGACTAAAAAATGTGTTGAGAGGAAAGCACGCAGATCATTTATTGTTTTCCTTCCCAAGATCACATTGTAAGCTATGGAATCTTGGATGATAATAAACTCGACCTAAACTACTCTCATATTGACACCATCTTCTACTGTCAAGAGGAGGTCAACAGCTCTACCAAGCTTGATATAATGATCCTCGAGCCCAACAAATCTAGGAAGATAGGGCTTCAAATGTTGATCCTTTAAACTCAGAGCGTCAAATGCATTTCTGAAGAGTAGGTTTGAGTCTACGCCTGTATCAATCAAAATCCTTTTCACGATTCCATTATCTAACTTGGCAGTAATCACCAGGGGCTCATCATCTTCGGATGTGGCAACCTGAAAATCTTCTACTATAAATTGTACTACTGGAATGCTAGTTACCTTGAGAACTTTCAAAGTTATGGCTTTGACATTCCTCTTTACTGCATTGTTGGATTTGGGCAATTCATTCCTTCCTACAACTACGTTGACCACGACCTGAGCAGTATCTTCTGGGTTTTTTGACGGTCTTGTATTTCTGGGATTTCTGATTTCCCGATCTTCATCATCATTATGTCGTCGGGGCTGCCTTACATGCTGAACAAATTAGGGGAGCTTACCATCCTGGATTGCTTGTTCCAAATCATCTTTTAAGTTAATACAATTCTCGGTTTTGTGACCATAGAATTTATGGTAGTCACAAATTCATATTTGTTTAATGAGGTCCTAGACCGAATCTGCCTTGCCTTTGGGAGGATGTCCCTATGAGAGACTTATTGGTACACTTCAGCAAGTGAGGTAACCAGAGGTGTGTATGTGAAGAACTTCCCGACCTGTGAAGTTGGTGGCTTTGCAGATGAGGTTTGACCTGTGCTACCGACCTTATTAGGTCACGGTGTCGTATTTTTCCTTTTTATTGAAACACCTTGGATACATCCTCATTATCGCGCATATACTCTAGTGCGATATGGTGAATTTCATCAATGGATTTCACATCCTTAAAAGTTAGATGTCTTCAAAAGTCCCCTTCCAACAAGCCAGCAATCAATCATAAGGATGCGACTTCATGGGTCTGCGTGTTTACTTCTAGTAGTGCTTTATTAAAGCAGTCTAGATAGTCTCAGATGCTTTCACCCACCCTTTATTCTACTCCAAACAAGGAAATCAGGTGCTTAACCTGGGTCCTCCTTGTGGTGACATGGACTAAGAATTTAATGTTGACATCAATGAAGAGATTGAGCCGGAAGGGAGCGTATTAAACCACGCCATCGTCGGTCCCAACAAGATTATCGAAAAGGTTTTACATTGGATCGCATTCCCTATTCCTTCCAGATTCATTCTTGCCTCAAAAACATCAATATGCTTTTGGGGATCTGTCTTCCCATCATACTTTAAGTTGTTATTTTTTTAGAATACCTCCATCGCTTCAAGGTCCAGTATATGATTAGGAGCATGTGATTAAGAACAGTGAATAAGTCTGGAATAGAAAGTAGTGCAGGTAATAGAAACTGACACCCCAATGGCATTTTTGCAAAAATTTCATCCTTCTCAGAGTTGCCAAAGGATACATTGGTCTCGATGATGTATTCTTCATCACTCAAAGTTTTTCTCCATATGTTTGCTTGGTATAGCGTAATGCAAAAAAAATGCTGCTATTGATGGATCCAAGGCTGTGGAAGTAGAAGGGCCAACTCAATTGTCACCAATCTCGTCGAACTCAACATATAATGCTATGGAAGTAGAAGGGTCAACTCTATTGCCACCAATCTCATCGAACTCAACATACGACTCCATGATCTATAGAGTTAAGATTCTTTCATGAACTTCAGAAGAAGCTTCCTGAGTACTGCCAGCTACAGTTTGCATCCCAGTCAGATGCTGGGAGATCATATTGACATGTTGGGTCAAGATCTTGTTCTGAGCCAATATGGCATTCAGAGTATCAACATCAAGAACTCCTGTCTTCTAAGAGGTCCCACAGTTTACAGGATATCTTTTAGAAGTGTACATGAATTGGTTGTTTGCAACCATCTCAATGAGTTCTCTTGCTTCTGCAGGTGTTTACTTTAAGTGGAATGATCCACCTGCAGTGCTGTCCAATAAAAATTTGGACATCTTAGACAGACCATCATAGAACACGCCAATGATAGACCACTCTGAGAGCATATCAGGAAGACATCTCCTGATCAGTTGCTTGTATCTTTCTCAAGTTTCATAGAGGTATTCACCTTCTCTTTGTCTGAAGGTTTGAACTTCCACTCTAACCTTGCTCATCCTTTGAGGGGGAAAGAATTTAGCCAGAAAAGCATTAACCAGCTTTTTCCAAGAGTCTAAGCTCTCTTTTGGTTGGGAATCCAACCATATCTTAGCTTTGTCTCTTACAGCAAAGGGAAAGAGCATAAGCTTGTAGACTTCAATATTAACTCCATTAGTCTTTACAGTATCACAGATCTGCAAGAATTCAGCTAAAAACTGATGTGGATCTTCTAGTGAAAATCCATGAAACTTGCAGTTCTGTTGCAAAAGAGAGACTAACTGAGGCTTAAGGTCAAAATTGTTAGCTCCAATGTCAGGTACAGAGGTACTTCTGCCATAAAAGTCAGAGGTAGGCATGGTGAAGTCACCAAGAACCTTTTTGGCATCACCTTCAGTTTCGACCATGTCTCCTAATTCTTGTTCAAAATTTTCTGAAAGGTTTCTTCTGGAGTGTTGTACTCTAACTTGTTGTATGCTTTTCTTCAGGGTCCTTTCAGGTTCAGGATCAAGATCAAAGAGGGGGTTTTTTTTATCTCTATTCCTGGTCATAAACAAGAAAAGAAGAAAAAGAAAAAAGAAAGGAAGCTTCTATGCCAGAAGGTAGAAAACTCCCAGTGAGATGTGAAGAAAGTAGAGGAATATAGAATAAAGATAGAAGAAGTAGAAGAAGAATATTTTGAAATAGTCATGCTACACATACAAGTCTTTTTGGTTTACAAGTCTTACAAGTTGAGCCAAACCCAACAGAAACTACACTCACCCACAAAAGCTTGTTAACATGTGCATCATGTTTCCAAAGCGCTCCCTTACCATTAAGAACAACTCTTCTTTTTCTTCCTCGATGAAAATCATAACTGTCATTTTTTCTTCGCGTTTCTCCTCCTCCTCCTCCTCTTCTTCCTTCTTCTTCTACTTTTTCTTTGTGTTGCTCCTCTTTTTTCTTCTCGTGTTTCATCTTCATCATCGTGTTTCTCCTCCTTCTTCTTTTGATTTGCAATATTATGGATTTTTTCTTCTTTGTTTGATTTTTTCCTCCCAAAAAGAATGATGAGAACATGAAATAAGAAGATGAAGAAGAACAACAGAAGATGAAGAGGAGGTATATGAAGAGTTCTGAATTATGCATAACTTATCAGAATAAATACACCCAAATATATTCGTTTTACACCCAAATTTGCTGCAAATACAGAAATGAGTTATGTTTTATGTACACTAAAATCAATCACCAAAGTCAGCCACCAGTATAAAATACAAACTGAAATACAAATAATACATTGAAAATCAATTAAAGCACACATATATTTTTACACAAATATATTGGTGGTTGATTTTAGTAGCTGATTTTAGTGTACAAATAGTATTTTTGTACAGAAAAATATTTCCTCTAATGCTATATTTTTTTCTTCTTCTTCTTTTCTGTAACATCTCAAGTTGTTTTGAAACATTTTACATATACCCTTTAATTTTATTAAAATACCTAAACTACCCTTTACCCATTTTCTAAACCCTAACCCTCTCCTAACACACACACACACACACTTACCCTGCTGAGAATGAAAGAAAGAAAAATAGCGAGAGAAAACAGAGAGGGAGAAGAAAGGAAGAAGAGGGGGAGAAGGGGGTGACACCGGTGAGGTTTTACGTCGCCGTCGTTGCCGCGGATCAGGTAGGGAGAAAGAGAAAGAGTTTGAAATAGGGAATAGGGGAAGGGGAAAGGAAGAGGCGCGAGAGAGGAGGTGCTATCCCTGGAGACCGTTCCTACCGCTGGAAGGGGAGCTTCGTTGTTGCTGTCGCGGCTGCAGGTATGGGGCTTCGAAGAGAAAGAGAGGAGCTCTCAAAGAGAAAGAAACACAATGGCTAGAGAGAGGAGAGTCTCTCGAGGAGGGGGAGCTGGTACGCCTCCGCCGTTGTCGCAAGTTGCCCCACCGTGCCTCTGGTCACCGGGGATCGCACTGACGTCACCGGAAGTCGCTGTTGGAACCTCTGCAAGTTTGCCCTAGCTCAGCTTTGCTTTTGCCTGTTCTGTCCTTGCCGGTGGGGGGTCACCGGAGCTGCTGATGCTCCATCCTCTTATTTCCTTTGGTAAGACTAAACTTGTTCTACCTTGTCTTGCCATAAAGCTCTATTATTGACTCTGTCCTATCATGTTTGCTGTCCCTTTTGTCTTTGCTTAGTTTTAAAGCACCGTAGGCTATTAGATTTGCTGCCATTGTTATTGTGGTTGCTCTATGTTATTGATACTAGGGCTGTTGTTGAGGTTGCTGCAGTGAGAAATCGAAGTTGTTGCTACTACCTCGGTCCAAATTTCGTGCTCTTTCATTCCGTTCTACTTCAACCTTCCTTGGCACTCTGGTTTGGTTTCTTCGGTCCCTTAGGACCAATTTGTGAGTAGGCTTTACATTTATAACCGTTAATTTTTTTTGTTTATGCTATTCTGAGTTTCTAATTACATTTATAAAACTATTGTTGAAGAACTTTGATTTGATTAGAATAATTAATTTATTATAATTGAAAAAAATATTTTTATGAAGTTTATATCTTAGAAATTTTACATGAGACTATATATATATTTGATGAAGTTTTATATTATTTTAGAACATTTGATTTTACTCGAATATTTACTTTTGAAGCATTGAAGTATTTGTTAGTACTTATTGACTTTGAAATTGTGAAATGTGTTTGAAATTACTTATGATTGAAGAAGTTATAATTAGAAAAGATTTCTTATGAGAAAGTATTATTTTATTTGATTCAATACCGTATGTATTTGAAAGATCAAAGATTTATTATATTTGAATTTATATGTTTTGAATTGGTTTGGGAGGCTTGTATTAGAAAACCGTAGTTAACGGCGGTTATGACGTTAACTTAGATGCATCTAACTCAGACTCCAGCTAGCAAGGGTGTTGCTAGCCTAACGTGTAGGCCACATGTTAGATCTGATATTCCGTTAGGACACACAAGAGGAAAGAGCTACCCATAGAGATGGAGCCGCCCAAGTGTGGATTTTTTATTTGATTTCTGTATGAGAACTCCCTTATTGATTCACTTATTTATATAAATTATTATCTTCTAACTAAAATTATATTTATATGGTCTCATGTGAATTATAGATGTACTGTCTAGTCACTGGGTTGTAAAATTCACTCCGTTTTTCTAAAAATATTTTTTAAGAATAAATATTTGATTATGTGAGTCTTTATATTCAAGAGTAATGATCTGCAATGGGTATTTATTCGTTGTTGAGTTCTTAGACGTCATCTGCTCCATATGTCACAGGCAGGATCCACCCATATTTATTTTATTTTTTGTTGGTTAAAAATATGTAATTATTTATTTTAGACATTGTAAATTTATTTTTAAAATATTTGTAATTTTCTTATTCAACTTATATTTGAGTCGGTTAGGCTTGCTTGGGGATTATTTCCTGAGCGCCGATCATGGCTTATTTTGGGCCGTGACAAAGTGGTATCACAGCTTAGGTTTAATCTGTGTAATATGGAGCAAGTGTCCTATGGTAGGATCACAATTGTATAAATAGAAGCGCACATATTTGTACAAATTGTGGCACTATCAGAGGCCTATAGGGATGTCATCCTTGTCTTTCTATCATTCTTGGCTTCTGGTTCTTGTCATCATGAGTCATCTGTCGATTCTTGACACCTCTTTCCTCTTCTTTGTACCCAACCTTGAGTTATTATTTGGTAGCTTTTCTTGAACTAGCTTTTGCAATGACTTTAGTTTCGGTTGTGGTTTGCGATTTCTGCCTTGTAGCTAGTTCCAATCTTCCTCGTTTTTGTGAATATTTTCCTTAATATTCTTCATGTTCATGTTGTTTTCTATGGTTTTTGATTTCAAGATTTCATCAATTATCTAGAAGATTCTCGATATTTTTTTGTTGTGAATTTTTTTATCTTATTCCTGTTATAGAATTGTATTTAGATTTATGGATTGTGGATTTACTTAGCTGCTGATTTAGATGCTTTGTTTTGAATTTCGATAAAACAAGTTTGTTCTTCTTATGTTGATGATCTTTGAAGTTAACAAAATTTTGAACCACTCGTGATTATTTCTTTCGAATTAATAAATTTAATAACTGTTATTCGGTTGCTCAGGTAGAAGAACTACGTGACAAACATATGCATGGAGTGTTATTCTTGTTTGCTAGATTGGAATTATAATTTTCTCTGTTTAGGTGTGAAATTTTTTTTTATGATGTGTTAGTTGATTTGAAGATCTTTTTCTATTTGAAAGTTTGATTGAGCTTTTTGTTTGATAATTTGTTCTGCTATGGTTTTGTTTGTTGAACGTGACTTTTCTTTCAAGGGCACTATTTTTTCTGGGAACCTTCAAGTTCTTCCCTTTTCAATGTTAGGATTCCTTTAATTCTAAAATTTTTGGATTTCAACTTTGACTCATTTTGCTTCTGCTCTATACTGACAGCGCTTCATATTTTTCATGGTAAGAAAACTCAAAATAGCATGCAAATTATGGGACATGAATTTTGTGTATAGAAATTTCTGTGTAGTAATCACTTTAAAACCCGTGCTTTCTTTTTCTTTTTCTTTTTCGTTTTTCTACTGGTTGATGCTGCTTTGGATTAATACTCTTATCTTGCTGTGAAAAATAATTCAAACCAGTTGTTTATTATGTATTGAATATTGTATTGAATATTGCATTGAATTTTGAAGACGGTCTTTCTTTCCTCCTTCATTTGTTTTTCAATCATGTTCTGAAATCTAAAATTCTTTGTTGTTTTTCAACACCCGAATTGAGCATTGTTTTCAATACCTTTCAAAAGTTTTGAACTTATACTTGTTAGTTAGTTCTCTCTTTTTATGTATTTTATTTTTTTTATTTTTAAATTCTGTAACATTATTTATTTTATGGGAAATTGCTTTGAATGTTCAAGATTCCATCCTTTATAGATCTTTGTTTTAAACTTTTAATCAATGCAAGTTTTACCCTCGCACTTCTGCAATGCTTTGCTTGTTTGGATTTTTATTGAAGACCCTTTACTTACAAATTCCTAATCTGTTTACTGATTTTCAGTTGTTTCTTGTTTTAAATTTATGATCCAAAAAAAAAAAGCATTTTGCTTCAAGTTACTTTACCTTGTGCAAGTTAATCATGTTCTGGTTTGAACCTTAAATTGTTGCATATGTTGGGAGTTCTATTGTTAAGTGTTATGTTAATGGAGTGCATGGGACAATACTACTTTTTATGATTTTTTTATCACCATGAATTAATTGGTGTAATCTTTTCCACACAAAAAAATCTTTTCTTATTAATTCTTACAACAAAGACATTGACACGTACCACACTTGTCATTTCTCTTGCCATTCATGTGATATAGTTGCTTTTTGGTTTTTGTATTTTGTGTATATACTTAAATGCTATTCTTATGACAGAAAATATAAGAATGTTTGACTTGAAATAGAGAGTTGCCAATAAATCTTTTATACTTTCTAATACACTGAAATTGCATACTTTTCAGTTTGTCTTGCCAGATCTTGTATTTCGCTTTTGATAATCTAATTGATATTTTACATTAATTTTATTATAGTATACTAAATATTAATTTTGCAATTTTGATTGATTTTTCTTATATTTTGATAATAAGATAATAAAATATAACATGAGCTAAATGTTTTCTAGAAAGCTACAAGCCTACAATTTGTATACATGTACACTCAAGACAATAACATATATGAAGAAAAGAGTGATAAATGGATTTCTACCATGATTGAACTCAAAATGTGATTATATGACTAATATTAATAGAGATCATTGAGATTTTCTAAGGAACAAGCAAGTCAATTTCTTTGGTGATTGGACTGTTGAGTTTCTTGATTTGTATGTAATGGTTATTTTTGGGTTTCTTAGTCTCACTTTTGGGTTGGAAATTGTGAAAGGCTCTGTATATACCAAAAAATTTTTTTTTTTTTATATATTTTCCAAGATACGACAAGGATTTGGGAGATATATTTTCAAATATTTAGATTTAATATATGTATTTGAGTTTGTCCTGAGCTCTAAGTTCACTTGACTATTTATGAAGGTGAATTTTCTTTTTGGTGTTTTATCTTTATAAAAAATATGACCTCATACCAATTTTCTAAAATTCTTTTACTATGTGTTGGGTTATATTTAAAAAAATAGTTATTTTAACTGATTTTAGTATATTAATTGGCAGTACTTCAAAGTTTAGTTTTATTATTATCAGTATTTTCTTTGTGAATTTATTTAGAACTTCATACTAAGTCTAGCTGCATGATTATAAGAAATCACATGACTGTATTTTACCAATAGCAACCATAAGGAGTTAAATACCTAAATGTATATGTAAATTCTTGCTTAAGGAACAACAAGGAGATCAATTACATTTCTTGCCATGTATTACATAACTTTCTACTATTTTAAGTTAGGAGATATCAAATTTTATATTGATGTAATTATTTAAGGTCCAAAGTCATGGTAATAAACTAATAATCTCAAAGGTACTTAGTCGAAGGTTTCTATAGAAAGGGAAAAGAAGCATGCCGATTTTGTGATAGTTACTATCTTTTTATTTTATGACTGTTAAGTTGTCTATTCCAGAATGTGTTGTCTTATTTTAATTTATATTTTTCTTGCTTTCTCTGTTGTTGATTTTGTCTTTTTACTAATGCATATTCTCGCTTAATTGTGCATCTAGTATCCCCCAAGGTTCTTGAAAAAAAAACCTTTGCCCTTGATTGCTATTAATCTTAAATTCATAAGCCTTGCATCTTTTTGTTTCAACTTGAATTTGTGTGATGTGATAACTTTATGCTTTTATTATTTCTTTTGAAATGTTTGTCTCATATTTTTCCTTGAGGATGTGAAATAATTCTCTTAGTTTTATTCATTGTTGATGGGTGTCTTATTTGATTGTGTTTCTAATCTTTCTTTTAAATCCTTGTGAACATTGTCATTGACTTTAGTGGCCATCTCTTGTGAGCTTTGTACTTCTTTTATTCATTTTGAACTTGTTCCGACCTAATACTCCATCTTCCCTTTTATTGCTTCCATCGAAGTCCCTCGATTCAAATTTCCTTGTTAATATGTGGCTTAACTCCCTTTTGGCACATTTCATTGTTTCTGTACATCCTTGTTTAATTGCGATCTTACACATCCTTTCGAATTCTTGCGAACAGCATCTGAGATGCTTATTCTTCTCTTCCTAAGTTTTGTATTCCTTTGAGTAAACTCGAGATTCTATTAGTTAACGTGTAATCTCTAGATACAATGAGCAATACGTTAGTTTTAGGACATGGCGACGTCAAGAAGATTATGAATTAAGAGTATTTTGAGGAGGAAGTTAAGGAGAATTTGGTACAAGTTGAAAAGTTAGTGTTGACGTTTGACTTTCAAATGTACTTTGGGAGTGATGGACAAAGTGAAAAGCGCCATGTGTGTTTGACTTATCAAGAGAACAAGAGGGCGTAAATGTCAACCGCATCATTTTAACACACACCTATGCTGTAATTTTTGCACCCGATTATACTTCTTTCTCATATTTGGTAAAAGGGATAAAACCATTTAACATTTTTCATACGATATCAATTTTCGAGGGCGAACATTTTTTTAAGGGGAGTAGAATGTAACATCTCAAGCTATTTTGAAACATTTTACATATACCCTTTAATTTTATTAAAGTACCTAAACTACCCTTTACCCCTTTTCTAAACCCTAACCCTCTCCTAACACACACACGCATACCCTGCTGAGAATGAAAGAAAGAAAAATAGCGAGAGAAAACAGAGAGGGAGAAGAAAGGAAGAAGAGGGGGAGAAGGGGGTAACACCGGTGAGGCTGGACGTCGCCGTCGTTGCCGCGGATCAGGTAGGGAGAGGGAGAAGGAGTTTGAAACAGGGAATGGGGGAAGGGGAAAGGAAGAGGCGCGAGAGAAGAGGTGCTGTCCCTGGATACCGTCCCTGCCGCTGGAAGGGGAGCTTTGTTGTTGCTGTCGCGGCTGCAGGTATGGGACTTCGAAGAGAAAGAGAGGAGCTCTCAGAGAGAGAGAAACACAATGGCTAGAGAGAAGAGAGTCTCACGAGGAGGGGGAGCTGGTACGCCTCCGCCGTTGTCGCAAGTTGCGCCACCGTGCCTCTGGTCATCGGGGATCGCGCTGACGTCACCAGAAGTCGCTGTTGGAACCTCTGCAAGTTTGCCCTAGCTCAGCTTTGCTTCTGCCTGTTCTGTCCTTGCCGGTGGGGGGTCACCGGAGCTGATGATGCTCCATCCTCTTATTTCCTTTGGTAAGACTAAACTTGTTCTACCTTGTCTTGCCATAAAACTCTATTATTGACTCTGTCCTATCATGTTTGCTGTCCCTTTTGTCTTTGCTTAGTTTTAAAGCACCGTAGGCTATTAGATTCGCTGCCATTATTATTGTGGTTGCTCTATGTTATTGATACTAGGGCTGTTGTTGAGGTTGCTGCAGTGAGAAATCGAAGTTGTTGCTACTACCTCGGTCCAAATTTTGTGCTCTTTCATTTCGTTCTACTTCAACCTTCCTTGGCACTCTGGTTTGGTTTCTTCAGTCCCTTAGGACCAATTTGTGAGTAAGCTTTACATTTATAACCGTTAATTTTTTTTGTTTATGCTATTCTGAGTTTCTAGTTACATTTATAAAACTATTGTTGAAGAACTTTGATTTGATTAGAATAATTAATTTATTATAATTGAAAAAATATTTTTATGAAGTTTATATCTTAGAAATTTTACATGAGACTATATATATATTTGATGAAGTTTTATATTATTTTAGAACATTTGATTTTACTCGAATATTTACTTTTGAAGCATTGAAGTATTTGTTAGTACTTATTGACTTTGAAATTGTGAAATGTGTTTGAAATTACTTATGATTGAAGAAGTTATAATTAGAAAAGATTTCTTATGAGAAAGTATTATTTTATTTGATTCAATACCGTATGTATTTGAAAGATCAAAGATTTATTATATTTGAATTTATATGTTTTGAATTGGTTTAGGAGGCTTGTATTAGAAAACCGTAGTTAACGGCGGTTATGACGTTAACTTAGATGCATCTAACTCAGACTCCAGCTAGCAGGGGTGTTGCTAGCCTAACGTGTAGGCCACACGTTAGATCTGATATTCCGTTAGGACACACAAGAGGAAAGAGCTACCCATAGAGGTGGAGCCGCCCAAGTGTAGATTTTTTATTTGATTTCTGTATGAGAACTCTCTTATTGGTTCACTTATTTATATAAATTATTATCTTCTAACTAAAATTATATTTATATGGTCTCATGTGAATTATAGATGTACTGTCTAGTCACCGGGTTGCAAAATTCACTCCGTTTTTCTAAAAATATTTTTCAGGAATAAATATTTGATTATGTGAGTCTTTATATTCAAGAGTAATGATCTGCAATGGGTATCTATTCGTTGTTGAGTTCTTAGACGTCATCTGCTCCATATGTCACGGGCAGGATCCACCCATATTTATTTTATTTTTTCTTGGTTAAAAATATGTAATTATTTATTTTAGACATTGTAAATTTATTTAAAATATTTGTAATTTTCTTATTCAACTTATATTTGAGTCGGTTAGGCTTGCTTGGGGATTATTTCCTGAGCGCCGATCATGGCTCATTTTGGGCCGTGACATTTTTCTTATTTCTTTCTTTCTTTTAGTTAAATGAATGTAAGTTCATCCTCTTCCAAGTAATTTTGCAGCATTATGTGTTTTTTCTTCTTCTTTGTTTGATTTTTTTGTTTTTATTCTTGTTAAGAGAGTAAAATAAGAAGAAACTTGATAAGGTAAAACAAAAAAAAAAGATGAATAAGAAAAAAAAAAAAGAAGAAGATGGTGATAATGATGAAAAAAAGAACCAGCAGAAGATGAGGAGGAGGAAGAAGAAGAGTTCTAAATTATGCAGAACTTATCAGAATAAAAATACACCCAAAATTCCTTAAAATACACTCAAATATCTTTGTGTTACACCCAAATATCTTCGTTTTACACCCAAATTTGCTACAAATATAGAAATGAATTATGCTACGTGTACACTAAAATCAGGCACCAAAGTCAGCCATTATTATAAAATATATACTGGAATACAATTATACATTGAAAATAATTAAATCACACATGTATTTATATACAAATACATTGGTGGCTAATTTTAGTGGTTGATTTAAGTGTATAAATAGCATTTTTGTACAAAAAAATATTTCCTCTAATGCTGTATTTTTTTCTTCTTCTTTTCCTTATTTCTTTCTTTCTTTTAATTAAATGAATATAAGTTCATCCTTTTTCAAATAATTTTGGAACATTATGTGTTTCTTCTTCTTCTTTGTTTGATTTTTTGTTTTTATTCTTGTTAAGAGAGTAAAACAAGAAAAAAACTTGAGAAGATAAAACAAAAAGAAAAAGATGAATAAGAAAAAAAGAAGAACAGATGGTGATGATGATGAAAAAAAAGAAGCAGCAGAAGATGAGGAGGAGGAAGAGAAAGAGTTCTAAATTATGCAGAACTTATCAGAATAAAACTACATCCAAAATTCCTTAAAGTCCACCCAAATATCTTCATGTTATACCAAAATATCTTTGTTTTACACCCAAATTTGCTACAAATACAAAAATGAGTTGTGCTACGTGTACACTAAAATTAGCCACCAAAGTCAGCCACCAGTATAAAATATATACTGGAATACAAATATACATTGAAAGTAAATTAAATCACACATATATTTATACACAAATATATTGGTGGCTGATTTTAGTAGCTGATTTTAGTGTACAAATAGCATTTTTGTACAGAAAAATGTTTTTTCTAACGCTACATTTTTTCTTCTGAATTAAACCACACCTCAGCTACTTGATTGGATTCAAAACAATAAAAGGAGGAGAAGACTTGTAAAGACTTGTATAAGAAAAATGCTTGTATGTGGAGAACAAACTACTCATCAATACCATAGAGGGGCTGCAAAATACACCACAATACACCATATTCAAACAAGCATAAACTGTAGAATGTAAATAGAACTATAAAATCATCATAAAAAATAACAAAAATCAAATTCATGAATCATCATTAAACAGAAACTAAAACAATTCAACTAAAAGAATAAGACAATTCACCCTCAGTGAGATGAAAAGTCATAAATTGTAAATACACCCAAATTTTCCTAAAAATACACCTAAATATTCCTGATTTACACCCGAACATTTGATATAAAATGCAGAAAATTCATCAGAACTAGTACATTAGATTCAATTCAAATAAGGAATAATGAACAGCAAATTTCACAAACAAGATTCACGCATTATTCAACTACACAATTATAAACTACTAACTGGATTCAAATTCAAATTCAGTTATTAATTGGAATTAAACCACACCTCAGGAACTTCATTGGATTCAAATTCAAAATCCACTTCGCTCTGGTTCAACTGATAATCTGAAGTTGAATCATCCATTATCTTCAAAATGATTTTAGAGCTTAATTTCAGAAACAATGAAAAACGAGAAAAACAAAGAGAATACAGAGAGAAACTTACGTAAACGGCGAAGGAGAAGGGAGAGAAAAACGCACGAAAGAGATCGAAGAGAGAAGAAAAGAAAACACAGAAGGAATTCAAAAAGGAAACGAAATCCTTTCAAAACAAAGAAGTTATATATTTGCGCGTTGATTGATTGAAAAATCTGTTAAGGAGGTGCGTGAAACATACATGCCATAAGAGGCGCGTTTTAGGGATTAGGGATTTTCAGAACTTATATGACTTGTATAGTAAAAGGCTTGTATGTGGAGATTAATCCATTTTGAAAATAGGGGAAGAAGAGTTCGAATAAATAGAAGTAGAGAAGGGAAGAATTTGAAATAGAAAAGGTAAATAAGAATTAAAATATTTTTATTTTTATTTTATTTATTAATTATTTTTGAGAATTAAGTTAATAAATTAAAAAGATTTAAAATTTAAATGCTAAATTTTTGAAAATAGAAGAGAGAGAGGAAAAGATTTTTCGAAAATTGAAAGGGAAGAATTAGTTAGGAAGTTTTGAAAAGGAAGAGAGGAAAGAGAAATGGTTAAGAAAATATTTGAAAATAAAATAAAATAAGAGATAAGATAAGAAAAAGATTTGAATTTTAAAAATTTGAAATTAAAAAGATAAGATAAGAAATTAAAAAGATTTGAAAAAATTTGATTTTAAAATTTGATTTTTGAAAATTGAAAACTAAGATAAGATAAGATAAAAATTTTGAAATTAAAATTTGAATTTTTAACGATGATTTTCGTAAATTAAGTTAAAATAAAAATAGAAAAGATATTTTTTATTTTTGAGTTTAATGAAGGAAGAGAAAAATAAGTAAAAGACGCAAAACTTAAAATTTTTAAATCTAATGCCCCTAATTTTTGAAAATTTAAAGAAAAACACAATGGGACACCAAACTTCAAAATTTTAAGATCAAAACACAAAGAAAACACAAGAACACCTTGAAGATTAACAAGAACACTAAGAATAAGACTAAAAAACTCAAATACAAGAACATATAAAAGACATCAAAGTTAAAACTTTTAGAAAACAAAGAAGAAAAGTTATGTTTGGTTATCGAAAATTAAAAGAAAATCAACAAGAAAATACCAAACTTAAAGATTTGACACAAGATTTAACCAAAGAAACTATTTTTGAAAATTTTTTTAAAGAAAGACTCAAAGAGAATGAAAATTACCAAGAACAAAAACAAAAAGACTTAAACAAAGAACAAAGATTAAACAAAGAAAAGAAAAATATTTTTTAAAAAGTTTTTAAATTTTTTGAAAAATTGAGAAGAAGAAAATAAAAATAAAAGACTCAACAAAATAAAATAAATTACCTGATCTAGGGAACAAGATAATCCGTCAGTTTGTTCAAACTCGAACAATCCCGACAACGGCGCCAAAAATTTGGTGCATGAATCCCCACACTCCGTACAGCTGTACCAGCAAGTGCATTAGGTCATCCAAGTAATACCTGAGCGAGTCAAGGTCGATCCCACGAGGATTGTGGTTTAAAGCAAGCTATGGTTATCTTGCAGGTCTTAGTCAGGCGAAATCAGAAAGTTGTTGGTTGGATTGATGCAAGGGTAATCAGTAATAGGGATATAGTTGATGATTGGAGTTGCTTTGTCTTTCTGAATTAACTCTGATATTACTGTCTTCTTTGCTTGTGAATGATCTCTTCTATGACAGGCTGTATGTGATCAACGCCATTGCCCGGGGTCATTGATCTCTTCTATTTCAGATCAAACGCCATTGTCCATGGTCATCCAATCTAAACGAGGGTGAAGCTCAAGAAGTTCATTCTCTTGGCGATCCTACTCAAAACGCCACAGACAAGGTCGAATCTTCTGGATCAGAGAATGCTGCTCCTTTGGATTCTAGCCTCTACCACAGAGACCCTAATCTCCCCAAAAATCGGCTGAACTGGTGTCTCGAGAAGTTCTGAACGAAGTCGTGGATTATCCATCTGAGAGATGTATAATCAAGCTGGCGGTTCGCGCTTTCTAGCAACGTATTCATACAAACCCGAGTAGACACGGGTGTTTGTCAGGCACGCAGTTCTAGTATGATGAGTAGAGCTGATTGTCACTGATCATCTTATTCACTATGTTGAAGAACGACTATACATCTTAGAATTGGATCAAACACGGATCGAAGAGAAACAGTAACACTTTTATTAACTCATAGGACTCAGCAGGGCTTCTCCCCTCAACCTAGTAGGTTTAGAAACTCATACTGAAAGGAAATACAATGGTAAAAATGTGTAAATTCTATAAAAAGCTGTTAAAAAAGGTTCGAATAACATAAATCTAATCCCTTAAATACTAAACAATTGACTAGTAAGGGTAAAATAGTCTTTTAGTGCTAAAATCTACTTCTGGGCCTAATTGGTGAATGTTTGTGCTAGGAGGCCTCTAAGGCATTTAACGCTAGCTAGGTGATCCTCTCTGGGCGTTTGAACGCTAGTCTCTGCTCTTTGGGTGCTGGACGCCTGGAAGGGGGCAGGAAGCTGGCGTTGGACGCCACTTTTGGGCCTTCTAATCTGAAGTAAAGTATAGACTATTATACATTGCTGAAAAAATTTGGAAGTCAGCTTTCCATAGCCATTGAGGATGCTCCATCGGGACTTCTCTAGCTCCAGAAAAGCTCTTCCGAGTGCAAGAAGGTCAGATCCGGACAGCATCTGTAGTGCTTTCTCTGTCTCTGAATCAGACTTCTGCTCCAGCTCCTCAATTTTAGCAAGAAATTACCTGAAATTGTACAAAAACACAAAATCTCATACTAGAATCTAAAAATGTGAATTTAACACTAAAACTTATAAAAAATTAATAAAAACACACCAAAAACTATATGAAAATGATGTCAAAAAGTGTATAAAATATCCGCTCATCACAAAACCAAACTTAAACTATTGCTTGTCTCCAAGAAACTAAAAATATAGTAGGATAAAAAGAAAATTAAGATACAGTAAATCTCTGAGTTTTCAATGAAGTTCAGCTACAATTAGATGAGCGAGACTTAGTAGCTTTTTGCTTCTGAATAGTTTTGGCATCTCACTATCCATTGAAACTTAGAATGGTTGGCATCTTTAGGAACTTAGAATCCAGATGATATTATTGACTCTCCTAATTCAGTTCTTTTTTATTCTTGAACACAGCTTTTCAGAGTCTTGGCCGTGACCCTAAGCACTTTGTTTTCCAGTATTACCAACGGATACATAAATGCCACAGACACTTTAACTGGGTGAACCCTTTTGGATTATGATTCAACTTTGCTAGAATCCCCAGATAGAGGTGTCCAGAGTTCTTAAGCACACTCTTTTTGCTTTGGATCACGACTTTAACCACTCAATCTCAAGCTTTTCACTTGACACCTTCACGCCACAAGCACATGGTTAGGGACAGCTTGGTTGAGCCGTTTAGACCAGGATTTTATTCCTTTAGGCCCTCCTATCCACTGATGCTTAAAGCCTTTGATCCTTTTACCCTTGCCTTTTGGTTTAAAGGGTTATTGGCTTTTTCAATCTGCCCTCTTTTTCCTGCATTTTTGGGCAATAATGGATTTTTTTGCTTTTTATTTTTTTTCGCTACTTTTTTTCTTTTTTGCATGCATTAAAATTTTTTTCTTTGCAACATGGTTTTTCTTTTTCTTTTGCTACTTTTTCTTTCTTCAAGAATCAATTTTTGAATTTTTCAGATCACCAATAATACTTTTCCTTTTTCTTTATTCTTTCAAGAGCCAACATTCTAAAATTTTAACTTCAATATGCATTGTTTAATCATACATTCAGAAAACAAAAGCAATGCCACCACATCAAAATAATTAAACTATTATTATTTTAAACTTGAAATTCATGCATCTCTCAATTCTTTTCAAATAAAATTTTCTTTTAAGCAAGGTGAGAGATATATAGAACATTTTACAACTTTAAGACATCAATGCAAATGATCATGCAACAAGAACAAGAGGACAGACATAACATAACAGAAAACAGAAAAATAATAAAAGGGAAAGGAAGTAAAAGAGAACGAATCCACCTTTAATGGTGGTAGCTAGTGCTCCTGCTTGAGGATCCAATGTGATGCTTGATCTCTTCTATGTCACTCCTTTGCCTTTGTTATTCTTCCCTCATAGCCCTTTGATATTCTCTAATGGATCTTTGGTCTTCCCTTATTTCATTGAGGGTGATGGAGTGCTCTTGATGCTCCACCCTCAATTGCTCCATGTTAGTGCTTAGTTCTTTAGGAGAACTTTGCCATTGATCCCAATAGCTTTGGGGGGGAAAATATATCCCTTGAGGCATCTCAGAGATCTCATGTTGAGGCAGCTGCACAGGCTCTTGTGCATGCTCTCTTGTTTGCTCCACCCTTTTCTTGGGGGACTTATCCTCCCCAATGGAGATATCTCCTTCTATGATAATTCCAAATGAATTGCATAGATGACAGATGAGGTGTGAGAATGCCAACCTTGCATTGGTGGAAGGCTTCTCAGCTATCTTGTACAATTGCTAGTAAGGATGATGGGACGTTGGATGAATTCCAACCATTCTCTAGCTATGGGCTTTAGGTTAAGCCTTCTTAGTTGAATGGGCTTGCCTTGGGAATCCCTTTTCCACTGTGCTCCTTCCACACCGATGTCCGAGAGCACTTGATCCAATATCGGATCAAAGTTGACTCACCTAGTGTAAGGATGAGGATCTCCTTGCATTAGACGCAAGTTGAATGCCAACCTCACACTTTTTGTGCTGAAATCTAAGATTCTCCCTCAGACCATGGTGCTCCAATTCTTTGGATTTGGGTTTACACTAGTGTCATGGTTTTTAGTAACCCATGCATTAGCATAGAACTCTTGCACCATTAAAATTCCAACATCATGAATGGGATTGGTTAGGACTTTCCAACCTCTTCTTCGGATCTCTCTTTGCATTTCTGGATACTCATTCTTCTTGAGCTTGAAAGGGACCTCAGGGATCACCTTTTTCTCTGCCACTGCTTCATAGAAGTGGTCTTGATGAGCTTTGGTGATGAATCTCTCCATCTCCCATGATTCAGAGGAGGTGGCTACTGCCTTTTCTTTCCTCTTTCTAGAGGGTTCTCCAACCTTGGGTGCCATGAATGGTAATGGAAAGAAAAAATCTATGCTTTTCCAACACCAAACTTAAAACTTTGCTCGTCCTCGAGCAAAAAAAAAAGAAAAAAGAAGAATGGAGAAGAAAAAGAAGAAAATAGAGGAAGATAGAGGGAGAAGGCAATTCGACCTTGTGGGGTGTATGAGTGTATGAGTGTATGAGAGGTGTGTGTATGAAGGGTTATGAAGAAAGGTATTTATAGAATGAGGGTAGGTTAGGTTCGGTCATGGGTGGAGTTTTAGGTGGGAAATTTGATTTTGAATTGGGTGGGTGTTGGTGGGAGTTATGATGGATTTGAGGAAGTGATATGGATGTGATTGGGTTAGGGTTTATAGGGAATTGTATATGGGGAAGTGTGAAAGTAAGAAGGAATAAGTGGGTAGGTGAAGATGCTATAGGACCCATTGGTTCTAAGAGGCTAGAAAATCTCTGCCCTCTGCATTGGCATTTGGACGCCTAGGAGCTGCTCCCTGGCTGGCGTTTAACGCTAGCAATGCTGCCCATTTGGGGCATTGAACGCCTAGGGTATGCTCCCTGGTTGGCGTTCAACTTTAACAACACTCTATCCAAAGTGTTTTATTTTCATTGCTGAATAATTCTGTCTCTGTTCTGACTACTTCACATGATCATGACTCTAAAAATAACTTAAAGAAAAAGAAAATAAAAGAAAATAAAAATAATTAAGGTTGGATTGCCTCCCAACAAGCACTTCTTTAACGTCATTAGCTTGACGGTTAGCTCCTTACGAAGGTGAGTATGGGCTCAGATTTTCATCCCTTACAGTGAACTTTCTTCCTGTCCTTTCATGAATGAGCTCCACATGCTCTAAAGACAGGACACGACTCACTGTATGTGGTAAGACTGGCTTCTTAGTGAAGACAACTCTGATACCAAGTGAGAGGCCTTCAGTTGGGACTTTCTTGACCTTCCAGCCTTTAGGTACTTTCTTCTTGGTACATGTGTGCTTAGAGCTTGTTGATGGCTGCCCAACACTAAACTTAGAATTGATATTTGGGGGTTCTGTAGAGCTCTGTACAAAAAGAGAGGGTTGGAACAATAGGTGTTACACAATTATCTCTCTTTTATTTGAGGGAGAATTGGGATGAAACATCTTGAACAAGACATGGTTCTCCCCTAGTTGTAGAGTCAGTTCTCCTTTAGCCACATCAATGATATCATTGGTAGTGGCTAAGAAAGGTCTTTCAAGGATGACAGAGTCATCCTCATCCTCTCCAATATCCAAGACTATGAAGTTTGCAGGGAGGTAGTAGTTTTCAACTTTTACCAAAATATCCTCTACTAAGCCATATGGCTTCTTCATTGTCTTGTCTATACCATCTCTAATGAGATGTTTGCAGCTTGTACATCAAGAATTCCCAGCTTATCCATTACAGAGAGTGGCATGAGATTTATACTTGGCCCTATGTCACACAGAGCATTTTCAAAGGTTATGGTGCCTATGGTACAAGGAATTAGAAAGCATCTAGGATCTAGAAGCTTCTAAGATAGCATCTACTGAACCAAAGCATGGAGTTCTTTGGAAAGTAATCGAGGTTCTTCCTCCATAGGCTTTGTACCAAATAACTTGGCATTCAGCTTCATGAGAGCTCCTAGGTACCGAGCAACTTGCTCTTCCCTAGTGTCTTCATCCTCATCAGAGGATGAGTATTCATCAGAACTTATGCACTGCAGAAGTGCATGCAAAGGAACCTCTATTTTGAGTGGGAATTGAGAACTCAGAGGGTTTGCTTTTACTGGCATTCAATGCCAGCTCTATTAGCTTTTTGGGAGTTGAACGCCCTTGCTGTGCACCCTTACTGGCGTTAAACGCCAGTTCTTCTATGCTTTTGAGCATTGAACACCCAGCAGGGATATCCTTGCTGGTGTTCAACGCCAGCTTCCCTGGCTGGTTGGGCGTTGAATGCCCAGTGATGGGTTTCTCACTGGCATTCAATGCCAGAGTTCCTGGGTGTTTGGGCGTTGAACGCCCAGTGAGGGGTTCCTCACTGGCATTCAGTGCCAGAGTGCCTACATGTTTGGACGTTGAACGCCTAGCCAGTGCTCCCTGGCTGGCGTTCAACACCAGAGTTCTTGGGTGTTTGGGCGTTGAATGCCCAGTGAGGGGTTCCTCACTGGCGTTCAGCGCTAGGCTTGTTGCCAGATTGGGCGTTGAACGCCCAACGAAACCTTCTTCACTGGCATTCAATGCCTTTCCAATTTCTCCAGATTTGGCCTCTACCTCCATGGCTATGGCCTTGCACTCTTCTATTGGGTTCACCTTAGTGTTGCTTGGAAGAGTGTCAGGAGGAGTCTCAGGGATCTTCTTGCTCAATTGACTAACTTGTACCTCCAAGTTTCTAATGGAGGACCTTGTTTCATTTATGAAACTATGAGTGGTCTTAGAAAGGATAAAAACCAAAGTAACTAAGTCAGAAAGGCTCTGCTTAAAGGTTTCCATATTCCTTTGAGAAGATAGGAATGGTGGTCTCTTGTTGAAACTATTCTGGTTCCTTCCACCCAGATTATTATTGAAACCTTGCGAAGGTTTCTGCTGATCCTTCCATGAGAGTTTAGGATGATGCCTCCATGAAGGATTGTAGATGTTTTCATAGGGTTCTCCCATGTAATTCAACTCCTCCATGGGGGGTTGATCAGGATCATAAGCTTCAACTTTAGAAGAAGCTTCTTGAGTACTGCCAGCTGCAGTTTGCATTCCAGTAAGATATTGGGAGATTATATTGACCTGTTGGGTCAAGATCTTGTTCTGAGCCAATATGGCTTTCAGAGTATCAACTTCAAGAACTCCTTTTCTCTTAGAGGTCCCATGGTTTACAGGATTTTTTTTAGAAATGTACATAAATTGGTTGTTTGCAATCATCTCAATGAGTTCTTTTGCTTATGCAGGTGTTTTCTTCAAGTGGGGATATCCACTTGCAGAGCTGTCCAATGAAATTTTGGACATCTCAAACAGACCATCATAGAACATGCCAATGATAGACCAGTTTGAGAGCATATCAGGAGGACATCTCCTGATCAGTTGCTTGTATCTTTTCCAAGCTTAATAGAGGGATTCACCTTCTCTTTGTCTGAAGGTTTAAACTTCCACTCTAATCTTGCTCATTCTTTGAGGGGGAAAGAATTTAGCCACAAAAGCATTAACCAGCTTTTTCCAAGAGTCTAAGCTCTCTTTTGGTTGGAAATCCAACCATATCTTAGCTTTGTCTCTTACAGCAAAGAGAAAGAACATAAGCTTGTAGACTTCAGGATTAACTCCATTAGTCTTTACAGTATCATGGATATGCAAGAATTCAGTTAAAAACTAATGTGGATCTTTCCGTGGAAGTCCATAGAACTTGCAGTTCTGTTACAGAAGAGAGACTAACTAAGGCTTAAGCTCTAAATTATTAGCTCTAGTGGCAGGTATATAGACACTTCTGCCATAAAAGTTAGAGGTAGGCATAGTGAAGTCACCAAGAACCTTTATGGCATCACCTTCAGGTTCGGCCATGTCTCCTAATTCTTGTTCAAGGTTTTCTGAAAGGTTTCTTCTGGAGTGTTGTGCTCTAGCTTGTTGTATGCTTTTCTTTAGAGTCCTTTTAGCTTCAGGATCAAGATCAAAGAAAGGTTCTTTATCCCTGTTCCTGGTCATAAATAAGAAAAAAAAGAAAGGAAGCTTATATGCCAGAAGACAGAGAACTCCCAGTAAGATGTGAAGAAAGTAGAGGAAGATAGAATAAAGATAGAAGAAGTAGAAGAAAAATATTTTGAAAATAGGGGAAGAGGAGTTCGAATAAATAGAAGTAGAAAAGAGATGAATTTGAAATAGAAAAGGTAAATAAGAATTAAAATATTTTTGTTTTTATTTTATTTATTAATTATTTTCGAGAATTAAGTTAATAAATTAAAAAGATTTAAAATTTAAATGCTAAATTTTTGAAAATAGAAGAGAGAGAGGAAGAGAGTTTTCGAAAATTGAGATAGTTAGAAAGTTTTGAAAAAGAAGAGAGGGAAGAGAAGTGGTTAAGAAAAGATTTAAAAATAAAATAGGATAAGAGATAAGATAAGAAAATATTTGAATTTTAAAAATTTGAAATTAAAAAGATAAGATAAGATAAGAAATTAAAAAGATTTGAAAAAGATTTGATTTTAAAATTTGATTTTTGAAAATTGAAAACTAAGATAAGATAAGATAAAAATTTTGAAATTAAAATTTGAATTTTTAATGATTATTTTCAAAAATTAAGTTAGAATAAAAATAGAAAAGATATTTTTTATTTTTGAATTTAATGAGGAAATAGAAAAACATGTAAAAGACACAAAACTTAAAATTTTTAGATCAAATACCCTTAATTTTTGAAAATTTAAGAAAAACACAAGGGGGGCACTAAACTTAAAAATTTTAAGATCAAAACACAAAGAAAACACAAGAACACCTTGAAGATTAACAAGAACACTAAGAACAAGACTCAAAAACTCATAGAACACAAGAACATATAAAGGACACCAAACTTAAAATTTTTAGAAAACAAAGAAGAAATTTTATGTTTGGTTTTTGAAAATTAAAAGAAAAACAACAAGAAGACACCAAACTTAAAGAACAAGATTTAACCAAAGAAACTATTTTGAAAATTTTTTGAAAGAAAGACTCAAAGAGAACGAAAATTACCAAGAACAAAAACAAAAAAACTCAAACCAAGAACAAAGATTAAACAAAGAAAAGAAAAATATTTTTGAAAAAGTTTTTAAATTTTTTGAAAAATAGAGAAGAAAATGAAAATAAAAGACTCAACAAAATAAAATAAATTACCTGATCTAGGGAACAAGATAATCCATCAATTTGCCCAAACTCGAACAATCTCCGGCAACGGCGCCAAAAACTTGGTGCACGAATCCCCACACTCCGTACAGCTGTACCAACAAGTGCACTAGGTTGTCCAAGTAATACCTGAGCGAGTCAGGGTCGATCCCACGAGGATTGTGGTTTGAAGCAAGCTATGGTTATCTTACAGGTCTTAGTCAGGCAAAATCAGAAAGTTGTTAGTTGGATTGATGCAAGGGCAATCAATAATAGGGATATAGTTGAGGGTTGGAGTTGCTTTTTCTTTCTGAATTAACTCTGGTATCACTATCTTCTTTGCTTGTGAATGATCTCTTCTATGGAAGGCTGTATGTGATCAACTCCATTGCCCGTGGTCATTGATCTTCTTTATTTCAGATCAAACGCAATTGTCCGTGGTCATCCAATCTGAACGAGAGTAAAGCTCAAGCAGTTCATTCTCTTGGCGATCCTACTCAAAACGCCACATATAAGGTCGAATCTTCCGGATAAGAGAATGCTGCTCCTTTGGATTCTAGCTTCTACCACAGAAACCCTAATCTCCCCAGAAATTGGCTGAATTGGTATCTCGAGAAGTCCCCAACGAAGTCGTGGATTAGCCATCTGAGAGATGTATAATCAAGCTGGCGATTCGCGTTTTCCAGCCACGTATTCACGCAAACCCAAGTAAACACGGGTATTTGTCAGGCATGCGGTCCTAGTATGATGAGTAGAGCTGATTGTCACTGATCATCCTATTCAATATGTTGAAGAACGAGTATACATCTTAGAATTGGATCAAACACGGATCGAAGAGAAACAGTAATACTTTTATTAATTCATAGGACTCAGTAGGGCTCTTCCCTTCAACTTAGGAGGTTTAGAAACTTATACTGAAAAAAATACAATGGTAAAAACGGGTAAATTCTGTAAAAAGATGATAAAAATGGTTCGAATAACATAAATCTAATCCCTTAAATACTAAACAATTGACAAGTAAGGGTAAAACAATCTTTTTAGTGCTAAAATCCATTTATGGGGCCCACTTGGTGAGTGTTTGAGCTGAGCTATGATGAAATGCACGTGCTAGAAGGCCTCTAGAGCGTTGAACGCTGGCTAGGGGATCCTCTCTGGGCGTTTGGACGCCGGTTTCTGCTCTTTGGGCGTTGGACGCCTGGAAGGGGTTAGGAGGCTGTTGTTGGATGCCAATTTTGGGCCTTCTAATCTAAAGCAAAGTATCAACTATTATATATTTCTGAAAAGCTCTAAAAGTCAGCTTTCTATAGTCATTAAGAACAGTCTCTTTGGACTTCTGTATTTCCAAAAAAGCTCTTCCGAGTGCAAGGAGGTCAGATCCGGACAGCATCTGTAGTGCTTTTTCTGTGTCCGAATCAGACTTTTGCGCCAACTCCTCAATTTCAGCCAGAAATTACCTGAAATTGTACAAAAATACAAAAACTCATAGTAGAATCCAAAAATATGAATTTAACACTAAAATCTATAAAAACTTAATAAAAAAAACTAAACAAAACACACTAAAAACTATATGAAAATGATGCCAAAAAGCGTATAAAATATCCGCTTATCAACAATTTATTATTGTTACAAAATAAGAATATTTTGTTATAATAAGAAATTTTGTTACAAAATATTTCAATATTTTGTAACAACATAATTTTTTTATTACAAATTATGTTGGCTTTCGTATCGAATTATTGTTTTGTTGCAAAAGTTTAAAATATTTTGTAACAAAATATCTATTTGTTTCAAAAGCTCTAAATATTTTGTAACAAAAAATTAATGTCACAAAATAAAATATTTTTGTAACAAGTTATTTATTTGTCACAAAATTCAAAGATTTTTTTAACTAATAAAAAATTTTATTTCAAGATACTAAATATAAGGCTCTCAATTTTTAAAAATTAAAATAATAAATTACTTATGATTTATTATATTTATTTAAAATTGTATATTAAAAAATTAGTTACTAAAAATATTTATGTCAAATTAATGATACTTTGAGTTTAAAATTATTTTGGACTCATATAAATTCTATAATAATTGAGAATTTTCTTATTTAAAATTTAAAATATTAGTAATTAAGAAATAATAAAAATTTGATAATTTAACTTAAAAAATTAGAATTTATAGTTTAATTTTATGAACTAAAAATAATTAAATTATTTATAATTTTAAATTAAAATATTTATTTAAAATTAATTAATAATTTTATAAATAAATAATATTTTAAAAATAATTTTAATAAATTTAATTTAATTTTCACTTATTATTTTATTCTCTAGTTTTATGCAAATTTCTGTTACCCTTATTCCTCTTAACTAACTCTAACCCTAATTTTACTAATTCACTCAGTCCCACCATCTCTCACTCAGCCGACATACAGCACCTCACTTAGGAAGAAAGAAGAAAATAGAGAAGAGAGAGTGAGTGAACAAGGGTGAAGGAAGAGGAAGGAGGAAAAGGCGTCACCGCGTATGGTCCATCGCGTCTGCACCGCTTCATCGTTGTCGCAATGCATTTGTTCGGCCCTTGTTTGCGAGGCTTCCACCTCTGTTTTTTCGAGCTTTTGCCTTTGTTTTATCATGCATTCACCGCCATTTTGTTATGCTTCTTCCACTTCTCCAACCATCGTCTTCTATCTTTTGCTCAGCCTCTGTTTAGTCGCGTGTTCGAGCCTCTATTCAGTATCCATTCTGCTGTTGTTCAGCCTCCCTTTTGCCGCTGTTCAGCCATCTCCATCACGTTTTGAAGTTCCAGCTCCTCCTTCGTTTGTTGAATTTCAAAACATATGAAAGCCTTTAGTTATTTTAAGTTTTCTGAATTTTTTGTGTTTCTGATTGTTATTTCCTTAAGATTATTTCTGAATTTGTTCTCGATTATGATTTTTTATCTAATTATTTAGTTTCACTTTTTTTGGGCATATTTCTACAATTTGGTAAGTGAAATTCTTTTAATTTTGTTGTTTTATTATCTCTTTTAGTTTTATTCTGTTGCAGCATTAAAGTAGCTTGTGCTGCTTATCCTACTACTGATGTGTTCATCAATTTTGCATCATTGAGAAGGTAAGTAGTATTGTGATTTTGAAATGTCAACATATAAAGTAGTATTGTGTCATTATGTCATTCTGATTTACATAGTTAGGATTTATGATTCGTTGATTTAAGATTTAAGCTTTATATTCATTGTTGCTGGTGCTGTCGAATTGAATTGGAGTTAAGCTTTATAGTGTGTCTGGATGATTACCTCTCTGCCTCTCTAATCTCTCTGGCTCACTGCTAGTTTTCTCCACCTCTTCACTGTCAGTTCAAGTAAGGACCTTCCCTTTATCCTCTTCATTTCAATGTTCAATATCTTATATTTGTACTATTTTTTTGCTTTGTTCTGAATATACTTGTAATGTATTATTCATGATTCTGCTGAAATTGATTTATAAATCAAATTTGTGATACTTATTCTGTGTTGAATTTTTGTTCTGAGTTATTAAGTTATTAGTTTGTATGATTGAATATTTTCTGCTACATTAAACTGAATTTATTTATTAAATTTTTTAGATAAATTTCTCTTGTTCTGTATCTTGTTTTGAATTGATGAAAATAAATGATGGAATTTTTATTGTTGTTAAAATTTTTGTTGTTTTCATTTGATTAAAAAGAGAAAAAAGGAACTAAAAGAAAAAGAAAGAAAGTTAGTGTATTTGCTATGGGGAACCGCGCCGATGAGGCAGATCTGGGAGCAGTGTGGAAGTCAGTTGCTAGTGGCAAATGTGATAATATCCGCGCTAAATTTGATGGTGTGGAGGGCAAGGAGGAGCGTGAAGCCTTTTATGCACCCGGCGAGCAGAATCTAGCCGGAAAAGAGATTGACAGAGGTGCGGAGAATTGTTCGAATAATACAGTAGAGAAAAACATTCCACCAAGTGTAGTTAATGAGATCCATACTAGTTTGGACGAGAGTGGTAAGCATCATGTTGGCATATGTCTGATGAGAGGTGATGCAGTGCAAGATTCAGATTTAGATGATGAGAATACAGTGGTGCAGGAAATTAGGTTGGATGATGAAGGGGCTGTAAGGAACTCGGAAGATTCAGAGGAATCAGAGCAGGATGCAGACGATGAAACTATCAAGATAAACACGGAGGAAGCTGGGATAAAGATATGGCTGAAAATAGGGCTGCTTGGGATCTGACTGTCAAATCAAGATCTATTTTATATGATGAGGATAAGGATATTATGGCTATTCTTCAAGCTCAGAATGAAGTATTGACACAAAAAAGAAGGCAAGCAAAACAGAAAGAGAAAGCAAGAAGGTGCCTCCCCAAAAATCGAAATAAGGTGTGTAATAAAGTTTTTAAATGATTATAGTTCGTGAAATATGAGGGATTTAAGGGGTGTTGGAAAGTGAAAAATAGTAAAAAATTTAAGCGTAAAAATAATGTGAATATGTTAGGATTGGTAGAGAGAAAGAAGGAGGTGATTTCTAAGTTTGATGTAGTGCAATTTTGGCGTAATGATGCGGTGAGTTTGGAATTTGTGGGATTGGAAGGTGCTTCTGGAGGTTTATTAATAATGTGGGATGTTATGATGTTTAGATTGAGTAATTGTTACAAAGGAGAGAAATGGCTGTGTACAAAAGGGGAATTGACAAACAATAATTTTTATTTGTGCTGTTTGCTTGGTGTATAGTGCGCATACAAGGAAAGAGAAGCTTACTGTGTGGAAAGAGTTGAGTTTTTTATTGGAAATATGTCAGCTTCCTCTTTGCTACATGGATGTCTTTAATGAGGTTGTGCAGTTGGAAGAAAGAAAAGGCGCTAGTGTGTTAACAACATTATCAAACTGGTGGATATAGAGCTAAATGACCGTAAGTTTATGTGGTTCAGGGGGTCAATCGTGCAATCAAATTAATAGAATATTGGTGAGTTTGGTTTCATTGTTATCATTTGGAGAACTTGGTTGAAAAGGAATGACAGAATTTTCAGGAATAAAAAAATCAGGAGTTACAGAAGTAGTTAATAGGTCGATTAAGAGTTACAAAGAGTGGAGTGATATTTGATCTTTTGGGTTGTTGATGATTTTTGTCGAAGATGATTAGGAATTAGTTTATTTTATCTGTTTAGTACTTTTCTGTTGAGACGTTGATGCTCCACCTTGTTGTGTTGAGCTTTTTATTTAAAAGAAAAGTTAGTGTATTTGTTGTTGGCCTATTGCTGCTATGATGATGAAACGATAATTTATTGTTTACATGAATATTGATTTGGTGAATGGTGATGATTGAAATTAATTCTTATATGTTTTATTAATCATGAACTACACTGGAAAATTTTTGTTATTGCATTGAGTTCAATTGTAGAATTTTTGCTCATATACTTGGCTATTTCTTATCTTGATGATGATGAGTTTGAAAAATCTCTCCCAATATCTCCTCTTCCTCCTGTTAATAATGAAGATGGTAATGAAAAAACTTGTGAAATTAATGAAAATTTTATGATTATAAAAGATAAAGTGACTATTAAATAACTTGTTTAGATTTTAGTTAATTAGTTGTTCATTATAATAGTTTGGTTTGTTTATTTCCTACTTGAATTTATTTTAGTTGCATATAAATTTGCGTTCTGAATTTGTGTTTTAATTTGAGTTGTGAATTTGTATTATATATGAGTTGTGACTTTTGACTTGTTATGGTGTATATTAGTTATAGTCCTATAGATAATTTGGTTTATTTGAGATTTATTTCATTATTTGTGAAATTAACTTTTGCTATAAAATTTTTTATAATTTTATATTTTATGAGTTATGATTACATTCCGTCTTTCAATTAAGTTCTGTCTTACGATTCAACGAATTACTACGAGTCCATTATCCTTAATATAACAATTAATTAAAAAATAAAATAATCTAACAAATTATGTGTGTAATTTGTATTAAAAAAAATTGTTACAAAATAAATATTGTGCTTTTTAACTAAAAGAATGAAAAATATTACAAAATTAAATTATATTTTGTAATAAAATTTTGTGATAAAACAAAATTATATTGATACAAAAAATATTTTAAAGGTAAAAAACTATTGCTACTTTGGCAACAAATTTTGATTTTTGTATTAAAAAAATTTATTACCAAATCTTATTTTATATTATAACAGTTTTATTAATACACTGTAATAATTTTTTTTATTATAAATTCTTTTCTGTTTCAAAATTTAATATTTTTGTAACAATTTTTTTTTTTACAAATATTATTTTTTTTTTAGTGACAAAAGACATTTTGAAGTAATGTCAGAAGAAAATAACTAGGTAGATTTGAACTAATTTAGGCATTAATGAGCCACTTACCACAAAATTTGGTAATTTACCCATGAGGACAAATCACGAATATTTAAGCATGTACTCGTGTACACTTATAAGCCTTTTTCTAAGCGTCTCCGTATATGTAAATATTATATTATTTTGTTTATTTAAATAAATCCCTTATCTTGATTATCTCTCACTAGTCAGTATCTCTAAAGAGAGGGCGGAAAAAACTGCCATGAATTGATCGATCAATTTCATCGTCATAAAGGAACATACTTCTGATAAATTTGATGCAAATAAACATGATATTTCACACTAATATGTACATTATCGTGCAACGTAATCATCAAATTTCCCGACAATTCGGAGAAAAAAGAAAAAATACACCATACTGAAAGATGAAGAGGGAAGACGATCCATTAATAATTTCAAGGCCAAACGAAATCGACAGAGACCCGTGACTCCACTGGATTCTCCACGATAAGCGTGTTCGCTTGAGTTCTATGGCTGTTGTTGTTATTGCTGTTTCTCATAGCTGCAGCACATGACGAAGAAGATGAAGACAATGAGGGAGGAGGATATGCTGCTATTAGAGATTCAGCATCCCAATCATGATTCCTAACAAGTTCTGAAACCAGAAGAACAATCGAAGCCATAATAGAGGAATTATTATTACAAGGTTCTTTGTTTTGTGATGGAGCAGATGAGAGGGTTTTAATTTGATGTGTGAATTGAAGGAGGTAATGTCAAAACTAACTATATATATAGAGTGAGTGAGACAAATGAAATATGGTTAGTTGTTTGAGACTTAATGCGGCAATAGAACGAGGAAATTAATTCAATTTGATTCAAGTACGCGTGGCCTGTTGTTTTGTTTTGATGCGAATCAGAGTCAGCGGAGTGAGCGCAAAACAGTGGTTCGGTGGGTTTGTAGCCGCTGATTTCATTGCCTTGTAATACCGTCTTTTTATTTGTCAGATTGCTTTTAGCTGTATTTGTTGTTGCTTGATATTTCATTTTCCACTTGTTTTTTGAAGGGCAAGTGTCAACGCTCACAATAAAAAGGAACCGCTTTTGTGACAGAATTTTTTTTATTTCTCTTCAACAATAAATAAGTATTTTTAAAAAAAATTTTTAATACATTATCATTATAAAATAGTTTTGGAAGCTATTCTGGTATGGCAATTTACGTAACGGAATATGATATTCCTCTCATTTTGATCATAGAGATATAAGATAAATTAATGTGAACGGTCAAAATCTTGATAAACTACTTTAAGTGTACATAAAAATCAGGAGTTCACGGTAGATTTGCAATAGGTTTTATAGTTGACAAGTATATACACGCACACAATATCCCTTCTATCCATTATCCATGTGACTGATGTGAGATAAAGATGTGAATGGCTGAATGCATAATTTTTAAGCGAAGGTAAACTAAACATATCATCATCATCATTATTAAAAAATTGTTTTCCATTTCATATACATCAATTTTCCTCTATCCCTCCTAACATCCTTCTTTGTTTCTTAAATTAATCAACAACTCATAAGTTTCACAATTAAAATCATACTATATTAAATTTAGTTGGTATTAGGAAAAAAATCAAACTAGAAGGAATCAATGATTAATCGAAAACCATTTGAATTTCAATTAATTGGATATAAATCATAGCATCCAATTACAAATTTTAACATTTATATTTATAAATTTAAATAGTATTTGATTGTAAACTATAACTAAGTGTATGATAATAAATTATTTGTTTAATTTATAAATTTTAGATATCAATATTTAAAAAAATGAATAATTAATTTTAATAACAGTAAAAATTTTATCACTAAGAGTAATATGATAACATATTATAAATATGACTAAATAAGAATATTATATTCCAATCTCAATAAAGGTTAACGAATATATCATGAAGATGAATAAGTCATTAATTTGCATAAATGCTAAATCATGATATTAAAAAAAGTGATTTAATTTTTTATAATAAAAAATTTTCTATCACTATTTTTAAAAATAAATATTTTTATAATTAAAAATTAATTATAAAATAATTTATTTATAAACTATTTTTAATACAAATCTTTATGTTTAAGGTCAATTTTAAATTTGTATCTTTTTAATGTTTTTAAAAAATAACATACATATTTAAGGTTTTTTACTATTTTAAATATTAAAAGATCAATCAATGACGTACATTATTAGTAAAATATATAACTTGTTACATTTTCATGTCGGTCTTGTAAATTTTTTGAAGGTATAAGACAATAAAATAGATTGACTTTAATATCATTAGAATTTAAATATAATTATTCAAGTAACGACTACTAATTATGTTAATAAAGAAATTTTGTAAAAAAATATGATTTACATTTTAAATTTGTTGAGTAAATTCATTTCAAAATGTAGGAATTAGACTCAATTATGCTATATTTTTAAATGAAATATAGAATTTCACAACAAAATTAACATTCATTAAGAAAATAAATTTTAGTAGGGGTGACAAGATCACTATTTGGCGGGCTAGTCCCCCTTTCCGTCTATTGAAACGGTCCTAAATTTCTATCCTGTTCTATCTAATGGCAGTTTGACGGGCTGTATTTCTCTTTTTGAAAAATTATTAAATTATTAAAATAAAAAATATATAATTTCATCAGTATTTTAATAAATTTATAATTTCTAAAAATATAAAAAATTATAATTTTTAAATTCACAAATATTAAAGTATTTATAATTCTAAATATCTAATATACATAATGATCAACCAAATTTTTTAAAATAAAATAATAAAATCAATATTGTTTAAAGCAAAACAAACATTGTTTAAAATATATAATTAAATATTGTCCAACTCTATCTAATCAATCAAACATAGTGTAAAATATATAACTAAACATAAGTTAGTAAAATTTTGAAAATATTTTAACGAAAAATTTAATAGATATTTTTTTAATATGAAAATAAATATAATTTTTCAATGAGGATACATATATATCAAATCTGAACTAATTTCGGTTCATTTGTATGCTGATTGAGGTTCACTTGATGCTGCTGATAAGTATTGACCAATTTTTTAGCAAAAAAGAAAAAAATTATTCATTATCACTTTATTCAATTGCATTAGATACCACTCCATTTGATTCATTTACTTCAGTTTTGAACAAACAGTTAAAAAGACTCAATCATCAATAAAAACATATCGAATTCATTTCTGGATCCAAATGAACCTTAAATAAACTAAAAAATGAACCGAAATGACTTAAGGAATAAAAACTTGGTCAATACTCAGCAGCATCAAGTGAACCTCAATTAGCACACAAATGAATCGAAATTAGTTCAGATTTGAACAAGCAGTCAAAAAGACTCAATTATCAACAAAAATATATCGAATTCATTTCTGGATCCAAATGAACCTTAATTAAACTAATTAATGAACTAAAATTACTTAAGGAATAAAAAAATTATGTCAATACTTATCAGCAATATCAAGTGAACCTCAATTACCACACAAATGAACCGAAATAAACTAAGAAATAAATCAATATTATTTAATGATGGTACCAGAGAAAATCAGAACCAATAAAAATGTTAGCAAAATATTGGTGTTGTTGGTGATGATGATAATGAAAGAAGGAGGAGGAGGAGGAGGAGGAAATGGAAAACGAGAAGGAGAAGGAGAAGAAAACGGAGAAAGAGAAGACACATAATTTAAAAAGCGGTTATAACAACTTGATTAGACTTAGTTAGAAATTTTGTTTGAATGTAAAATTTTATTCTAATAATTAATAATTATTCAATTAGTTTTCATGTAACAATAATATTCTTCAACGACATGTGATATTCTTAAACTTAGTTACTATGTTTTTCAAATCTTTTTTATTAAAGTGTGTATGAGACATATTTTTAACAATAATTTTTTCCTCACATAAAATAAGAAAAATTTTGGTAGTATAATAATAATTTCATCTAACTTTTTTCAGTCATTTGCATTTCAATTGAATTTTTTCATTAGCTAGTTTAGGAATTAGTTTTGGAGGCATGCTATTTTGTGTAATTATAAAATAAGACAATATCAAAATTATATGTAATTTTTATTAGTATTTTCAATAATACAAAACAAAAAAATAAGAACTAACTAATCAATAAAATCAGTGTCATATAAATCAAACTTATTAGAATACTAATAAATACTAATCAAACAAAAAATTCAAAAAATTTAAAATTATAAAAGCAACATAACTTTGTAAAAATAGAAAACAAAAAATTAAAAAATAAATTTATAATTAACCACAAATAAATAATTAAAAAAATAAAACTTTAAAATTACTTTAAATTAATCAATACTCTTAAAGCTTCACGTTAATTCCTGTAAGTCAAACTTAAATTAATTTGTGTATACATCTTATATGATTAATTAAACGTGTAACTAAAATTAATAATCAAATACAACAAAGTATAGCGGCTTGAGGAGTCCTTTTAACGGAGTAATAAGAATTAGAGAGTGGTACTAATAAAATACCAATAACAATATGAACTCTATTCTTTTAAATACTAGTGTTTAATTTGGATTGAATAGAATGAAGATGATATATCTATAGATCAAAATGTGTGAAATTAGTAAAGAACAATTTTAAAATGTGTTTTGTCCTAAATTAAAATGAGAATAGGTGTAAAAAACATTAAAAGAATATACAAATGTAAATATGAAGGGAATTAGGATATGAGGTTTAGAATTTAGAGAAATAATTAAGATTTAAAAAAAATTAAGGATTTGAAAAGAAAAATAGAATTAAAGATATAAATTATAGTTATTAATTATAATAAAGGATATTTTTGATAAATAAAATATTTAAAAGTTGCTTTTACTTTTATGTACTTCAGAAACTAACTAGCCATCGATCCTTGTTCTCAATCTGGTCATTTACGTCAATTCATTATCAAACTCAAGGATTTTTTTGACATTTTGTACTTCACTACACGACAACAATAAGCTCGGCAACTTGTTCGTACCTATCATACCATGTTCCTCTCTTTTCGATTGGTACATGAGAAAATTTTTCAATAGTTTTATATGTACATTCAATTATATAATATTACATTAGCAAAAATAATGATTTTTTAGTGAATAATCATCTAAAAAATGAATATAATATACGAATTTTATATTGTCAGTATATCAAAATTAAATTTTATTTTACATATTTAAAAATATAATACGCAAAGAACGTATTATATTATTTTAATATTAAAAATATAATATATAAGAAGCGAACGTATTCACAATACATAGAGTATGTATCTTTTCTTAAGAGAAAAGAATAAATTGATACCTAATTTTTTGATCTGTGAACATTTAAGTTTCTGAGAATTTAAAAATACATTTAAGTCATTAACCTCTTCAAAATCTAGGATCTGAAATGGACCAATGTATCGAGGATTCAACTTCTTTGCCTTAATCGCCCTACCTACTCCTGTAGTCGGAGTAACCTTAAGGAAAACATGATCTCCTTCCTCAAATTCTAAGGGCTTTCGCCTCTGATCGGCGTAACTCTTTTGACGACTCTGCGCCGTAAGCATCCTATCACGGATTTTCTTGACTTGTTCAGTAGTCTCAACTATAATTTTCGGCCCTAACAAGCTTTTCTCTCCAGTTTCATACCAACATAGCGGAGATTGACATTTCCTCCCATACAAGGCCTCATACGGAGCCATTCCGATGCTCGCATGATAACTATTATTGTATGCAAACTCCACTAATGGCATATACCGATCCCAACACACCAGTTGGTCTAAAACACAAGCTCTCAACATATCCTCCAGTGTTTGGATCGTCCTTTCAGATTGACCATCTGTTTGAGGATGGTAAGCCGTGCTCAAGCTTAATCGGGTTCTGGTGTCGCGAAATTGTGAACAATACTTTTTCACAACTCTCATAATCCCCGGTAATGGCTCCAAAAACGTGGTAGCTCAATACCATGGCATTACACAACTTCGCACAACTAACCAGCAAGTGCACTGGGTCGTCCAAGTAATAAACCTTACGTGAGTAAGGGTCGATCCCACGGAGATTGTTAGTATTGAAGCAAGCTATGGTCATCTTGTAAATCTTAGTCAGGCAAACTCAAATGATAATGGTGATGAACGAAAATAACATAAAGATAAAGATAGAGATACTTATGTAATTCATTGGTAGGAACTTCAGATTAGCGCATGAAGATGCCTTCCCTTCCGTCTCTCTGCTTTCCTACTGCCTTCATCCAATCCTTCTTCCTCCTTTCCATGGCAAGCTCGTGTAGGGTTTCACTGTTGTCAGCAGCTACCTCCCATCCTCGCAGTGAAAGCTAATGCACACACTCTGTCACAGTGCTGCCAATCACCGGTGTGGTTCCCTCCCCTACCGGAATAGAATCCAGTGATTCTTTTGCGTCTGTCACTAACGCCCAGTAGGTTACAGGTTTGAAGCACGTCACAGTCATTCAGTCATTGAATCCTACTCAGAATACCACAGACAAGGTTAGACCTTCCGGATTCTCTTGAATGCTGCCATCAATTCTTGCCTATACCACGAAGACTCTGACCTCACGGAATGGCTGGCTCGTTTGTCAGGCGAGCACTCGGTTGTCAGGCGATCAACCATGCATCGTGCAATCAGGAATCCAAGAGATATTCACCAAGCCTCAAATGCTTGTAGAACAAGAGTGGTTGTCAGTCACTTTGTTCATGGGTGAGAATGGTGATGGGCGTCAATCATCACCTCCATCAAGTTGAAGAACAAGTGATATCTTGGAATAAGAACAAGCGGAATTGAATGGAAGAACAATAGTAATTGCATTAATACTCGAGGTACAGCAGAGCTCCACACCTTAATCTATGGTGTGTAGAAACTCCACCGTTGAAAATACATAAGCATAAGGTCTAGGCATGGCCGAATGGCCAGCCTCCCAGTGATCTAAGATCAAAAGTGATCAAAAGATATCAAGATCCAAAGACTTCTAATACAATAGTCAAAGGTCCTACTTATAGAAAACTAGTAACCTAAGGTGTACAGAAATGAGTAAATGACATAAAAATCCACTTCCGGGCCCACTTGGTGTGTGCTTGGGCTGAGCAATGAAGCATTTTTCGTGCAGAGACTCTTCTTGGAGTTAAACGCCAGCTTTAGTGCCAGTTTGGGCGTTTAACTCCCATTTGGGTGCCAGTTCCAGCGTTTAACGCTGGGATTTCTTGAGGTGACTTTGAACGCCGGTTTGGGCCATCAAATCTTGGGCAAAGTATGGACTATCATATATTGCTGGAAAGCCCAGGATGTCTACTTTCCAAAGCCGTTGAGAGCGCGTCAATTGGGCTTCTGTAGCTCCAGAAAATCCACTTCGAGTGCAGGGAGGTCAGAATCCAACAGCATCCGCAGTCCTTTTTGGTCTCTGAATCAGATTTCTGCTCAGGTCCCTCAATTTCAGCCAGAAAATACCTGAAATCACAGAAAAACACACAAACTCATAGTAAAGTCCAGAAAAGTGAATTTTAACTAAAAACTAATAAAAATATACTAAAAACTAACTATATCATAACAAAAACATACTAAAAACAATGCCGAAAAGTATACAAATTATCCGCTCATCACAACACCAAACTTAAATTGTTGCTTGTCCTCAAGCAACTGAAAATCAAATAAGATAAAAAGAAAAGAATATGCAATGAATTCCAAAAACATCTATGAAGATCAGTATTAATTAGATGAGCGGGGTTTTTAACTTTTTGCCTCTGAACAGTTTTGGCATCTCAATCTATCCCTTGAAATTCAGAATGGTTGGCTTCTTTAGGAACTCAGAGTCCAGATAGTGTTAATGATTCTCTTAGTGAAGTATGATGATTCTTGAACATAACTACTTATTGAGTCTTGGCTGTGGCCCAAAGCACTCTGTCTTCCAGTATTACCACCGGATACATACATGCCACAGACACATGATTGGGTGAACCTTTTCAGATTGTGACTCAGCTTTGCTAAAGTCCCCAATTAGAGGTGTCCAGGGTTCTTAAGCACACTCTTATTTGCCTTGGATCACAACTCTTATTTCTCTATTTTTTTTCGTTTTCTTTTTCTCTTTTTTTTTCGGTTTTTTTTTTTGAATAGCTTTTTCTTGCTTCAAGAATCATTTTATTGATTTTTCAGATCCTCAGTAACATGTCTCCTTTTTCATCATTCTTTCAAGAGCCAACATTCATGAACCACAAATTCAAGATACATATGCACTGTTTAAGCATACATTCAGGGAACAAAAATATTACCACCACATCAAAATAATTAAACTATTATAAAATTCAAAATTCATGCAATTCTTCCTTTTCAATTAAGCACATTTTTATTCAAGAAAGGTGATGGATTCATAGGACATTCATAACTTTAAGGCATAGACACTAAGACACTAATGATCATAAGACACAAACATGGATAAACATAAGCATAAAATTCGAAAAACAGAAGAACAAATAACAAGGAAATCAAAGAATGGGTCCACCTTAGTGATGGCGGCTCTTTCTTGCTCTTGAAGATCCTATGGAGTGTTTGAGCTCCTCAATGTCTCTTCCTTGTCTTTGTTGCTCCTCCCTCATGATTCTTTGATCTTCTCTAATTTCATGAAGGATGATGGAGTGTTCTTGATGCTCCACCCTTAGTTGTCCCATGTTGGAACTCAATTCTCCTAGGGAGGTGTTTAGTTGCTCCCAATAGTTTTGTGGAGGAAAATTCATCCCTTGAGGAATCTCAGGGATCTCATGATGAGTGGGATCCCTTGTGTACTCCATCCTTTTCTTGGTGATGGGTTTGTCCTCATCAATGGGGATGTCTCCCTCTATGTCAACTCCAACTGAATAACAGAGGTGACAAATGAGATGAGGAAAGGCTAACCTTGCTAAGGTGGAGGTCTTGTCCGCCACCTTATAGAGTTCTTGGGCTATAACCTCATGAACTTCTATTTCTTCTCCAATCATGATGCTATGGATCATGATGGCCCGGTCTATGGTAACTTCGGACCGGTTGCTAGTGGGAATGATTGAGCGTTGTATGAACTCTAACCATCCTCTAGCCACAGGCTTGAGGTCATGCCTTCTCAATTGGACCGGCTTTCCCCTTGAATCTTGCTTCCATTGAGCGCCCTCTTCACATATGACTGTGAGGACTTGGTCCAACCTTTGATCAAAGTTGACCCTTCTAGTGTAAGGATGTTCATCTCCTTGCATCATAGGCAAGTTGAACGCCACCCTCACACTCTCCGGACTAAAATCCAAGTATTTCCCCCGAACCATAGTAAGGTAGTTCTTTGGATTCGGGTTCACACTTTGGTCATGGTTCTTGGTGATCCATGCATTGGCATAGAACTCTTGAACCATCAAGATTCCGACTTGTTGAATGGGGTTGGTAAGAACTTCCCAACCTCTTCTTTGAATCTCATATCGGATCTCCGGGTATTCACCCTTTTTGAGTGAAAAAGGGACCTCGGGGATCACCTTCTTCAAGGCCACAACTTCATAGAAGTGGACTTGATGCACCCTTGAGAGGAATCTATCCATCTCCCATGACTCGGAGGTGGAAGCCTTTGCCTTCCCTTTCCTCTTTCTAGAGGTTTCTCCGGCCTTGGATGCCATAATGGTTATGGAAAAACGAAAAAGCAATGCTTTAACCACACCAAACTTAAAATGTTTGCTCGTCCTCGAGCAAAAGAAGAAAGAAGAGAGTAGAAGAAGAAGAAATGAGGAAGAGGGAGATGGTGGTGTATTCGGCCAAAGAGGGAGAGAAGTGGTGTTTAGGTTGTGTGAAAATGAAGGGTTGAAGAAGGGTATATATAGGAGAGAGGGGATGAATGGTTCGGCCATTATGGGTGGGTTTGGGAGGGAAAGTGGTTTGAATTTGAAGGGTGAGGTTGGTGGGGATTTATGAAGGATGGATGTGAGTGGTGAAGAGAAAGATGGGATTTGATAGGTGAAGGGTTTTTGGGGAAGAGGTGTTGAGGTGATTGGTGAATGGGGGAAGAAGAGAGAGAGTGATGGTAGGGTCCTGTGGGGTCCACAGATCCTGTAGTGTCAAGGAAAAGGCATCCCTGCACCAAATGGCATCAAAATCCACGTTTTGAGCCATTTCTGGCGTTAAACGCCGGGCTGGTGCCCATTCCTGGCGTTTAACGCCAGGTTCTTGCCCTTTACTGGCGTTTAACGCCAGGTTCTTGCCCTTTACTGGCGTTTAACGCCAGTCTGGTGCCCCTTTCTGGCGTTAAACGCCCAGAAGGGTGCCAGACTGGGCGTTAAACGCCCAACTGCTAGGCTTACTGGCGTTTGAACGCCAGCAGCATCTCCCTCCAGGGTGTGCTGTTTTTCTTCCTGTTTTTCATTTTGTTTTTGCTTTTTTTCATTGTTTTTATGACTTCTTATGATCATCAACCTACAAAAAAGATAAAATAACAAAAGAAAATAATTAAGTATAAAACATTGGGTTGCCTCCCAACAAGCGCTTCTTTAATGTCATTAGCTTGACAGAGGACTCTCATGGAGCCTCAGAAATGCTCAGAACCGTGTTGGACCCTCCCAACACCAAACTTAGAGTTTGAATGTGGGGGTTCAACACCAAACTTAGAGTTTGGTTGTGGCCTCCCAACACCAAACTTAGAGTTTGACTGTGGGGGCTCAGTTTGGCTCTGTTTTGAGAGAAGCTCTTCATGCTTCCTCTCCATGAAGACAGAGGGATATCCTTGGGCCTTAAACACCAAGGATTCTTCATTCACTTGAATGATCAACTCTCCTCTATCAACATCAATCACAGCCTTTGCTGTGGCTAGGAAGGGTCTGCCAAGGATGATGGATTCATCCATGCATTTCCCAGTCTGTAGGACTATGAAATCAGTAGGGATGTAATGGTCTTCAACCTTAACCAGAACATCCTCTACAAGTCCATAGGCTTGTTTTCTTGAGTTGTCTGCCATCTCTAGTGAGATTTTTGCAGCTTGTACCTCAAAGATCCCTAATTTCTCCATTACAGAGAGGGGCATGAGGTTTACACTTGATCCTAAGTCACACAAGGCCTTCTTGAAGGTCATGGTACCTATGGTACAAGGTATAGAAAACTTCCCAGGATCCTGCCTCTTTTGAGGCAGTTTCTGCTTAGACAAGTCATCCAGTTCTTTGGTGAGCAAAGGGGGTTCATCCTCCCAAGTCTCATTTCCAAATAACTTGTCATTTAGCTTCATGATTGCTCCAAGGTATTTAGCAACTTGCTCCTCAGTGACATATTCATCCTCTTCAGAGGAAGAATACTCATCAGAGTTCATGAATGGCTGAAGTAAGTCCAATGGAATCTCTATAGTCTCAATTTGAGCCTCAGATTCCCAAGGTTCCTCATTGAGGAACTCATTGGAGGCCAGTGGACGTCCAGTGAGGTCTTCCTCAGTGGCGATCACTGCCTCTTCTTCCTCCCAGAATTCGGCCATGTTGATGGCCTTGCACTCTCCTTTTGGATTTTCTTCAGTATTGCTTGGGAGAGTGCTTGGAGGAAGTTCAGTAATTTTCTTGCTCAGCTGACCCACTTGTCCTTCCAAATTCCTAATGGAGGATCTAGTTTCAGTCATGAAACTTTGAGTGGTTTTGATCAGATCAGAGACCATGGTTGCTAAGTCAGAGGTATTCTGCTTAGGACTCTCTGTCTGTTGCTGAGAAGATGATGGGAAAGGCTTGCTATTGCTAAACCTGTTTCTTCCACCATTATTGTTATTGAAACCTTGTTGAGGTCTCTGTTGATCCTTCCATGAAAGATTTGGATGATTCCTCCATGAAGGATTGTAGGTGTTTCCATAGGGTTCTCCCATGTAATTCACCTCTTCCATTGAAGGGTTCTCAGGATCATAAGCTTCTTCCTCAGATGAAGCTTCCTTAGTACTGCTTGGTGCATTTTGCATTCCAGACAGACTTTGAGAAATCATATTGACTTGTTGAGTCAATATTTTGTTCTGAGCCAAAATGGCATTCAGAGTGTCAATCTCAAGAACTCCTTTCTTTTGACTAGTCCCATTGTTCACAGGATTTCTTTCAGAAGTGTACATGAATTGGTTATTTGCAACCATTTCAATCAGTTCTTGAGCTTCAGTAGGCGTCTTATTCAGATGAAGAGATCCTCCAGAAGAGCTATCCAAGGACATCTTGGACAGTTCAGAGAGACCATCATAGAAAATGCCTATGATGCTCCATTCAGAAAGCATATCAGTGGGACACTTTCTGATCAATTGTTTGTATCTTTCCCAAGCTTCATAGAGGGATTCTCCTTCCTTCTGTCTGAAGGTTTGGACTTCCACTCTAAGCTTACTCAATTTTTGAGGTGGAAAGAACTTTGCCAAGAAGGCATTGACTAGCTTTTCCCAAGAATCCAGGCTTTCTTTAGGTTGAGAGTCCAACCATGTTCTAGCCCTATCTCTTACAGCAAAAGGGAATAGCATCAGTCTATAGACCTCAGGGTCTACCCCATTAGTCTTGACTGTGTCACAGATTTGCAAGAATTCAGCTAAAAACTGATGAGGATCTTCCATTGGAAGTCCATGGAACTTGCAATTCTGTTGCATTAGAGAAACTAATTGAGGCTTAAGCTCAAAGTTGTTTGCTCCAATGGCAGGGATAGAGATGCTTCTCCCATAGAAGTCGGGAGTAGGTGCAGTAAAGTCACCCAGCACCTTCCTTGCATTGTTGGCATTGTTGTTGTTTGCAGCTGCCATGTGTTCTTCTTCCTTGAAGAATTCGGTCAGGTGCTCTAAAGAGAGTTGTGCTTTGGCTTCTCTTAGCTTTCTCTTCAAGGTCCTTTCAGGTTCAGGATCAGCCTCAACAAGAATGCCTTTGTCTTTGCTCCTGCTCATAAGAAAGAGAAGGGAGCAAGGAGATGTGGAATCCTCTATGTCACAGTATAGAGATTCCTTTAGGTGTCAGAGGAAAAGAAGAGTAGAAGACAGGAGTGGGAAAATTCGAACTTATCAGAGAGAATGGAGTTCAAATTTTGCACTAAAGGATAGTGTTAGTCCATAAATAGAAGGATGTGAGAAGGAGGGAAGTGATTTTCGAAAATTAAGTGGGAAATTTGAAAACATTTTTGAAAAAACATTACTTAATTTTCGAAAATGAAAATGGAAAAAGAAATCAAGTGATTTTTGAAAAAGACTTTGAAATTAGAAATCAAAAAGATTTGATTGAAAGCTTAATTTGAAAAAAGATGTGATTAAAAAGATATGATTTGAAAACAATTTTAAAAGATATGATTTGAAAACATTTTAAAAAGATTTGATTTGAAAATTAAAAACTTGACTAACAAGAAAAGATATGATTCAAACATTAAACCTTTCTCAACAGAAAAGGCAACATACTTGAAATGTTAAATCAAATCATTAATTGGTAGCAAGTATCTTTAAAAATGGAAAGAAATTGGTTTTGAAAAAGATTTGATTGAAAAATTGATTTGAAAAAGATTTGATTTTGAAAAGATTTTGAAAACTTAAAAAAAAATCTGATTTGGAAACAAAATCTTCCTCCCTTAGCCATCCTGGCGTTAAACGCCCAGAATGGTATCCATTCTGGCGTTTAACGCCCAAAATGCTACCCTTTTGGGCGTTAAACGCCCAACCAGGTACCCTGGCTGGCGTTTAAACGCCAGTCTGTCCTTCTTCACTGGGCGTTTTGAACGCCCAGCTTTTTCTGTGCAACTCCTCTGCTGTGTGTTCTGAATCTTCAATTCTCTGTATAATTGACTTGAAAAGACACAAATTAAAAATATTTTTGGATTTTTGATAATAAGGAAAAATCAAAATGCAACTAGAATCAAATAACAATGCATGCAAGACACCAAACTTAGCAGTTTGTATGCTACTGACACTAACAAGATGAAAATGCAAATGAGACACACTAGACATTCAAGTCAATAGAATTCAAAGATCAGAGCAAGTAAATCATCAAGAACATCTTGAAGATCACCAAGATACATGAATGCATGCAATTGACACCAAACTTATGATGAGACTCTAGACTCAAACAAGAAATATTTTTATGATTTTTTAATTTTTTTTTTTGTGTTTTTCGAAAATGAAATGGAAAAGGTATCAAAATTCTTAATGAGAATTCCAGGAATCAGTGCAATGCTAGTCTAAGACTTCGGTCCAGGAATTAGACATGGCTTCACAGCCAGCCAAGCTTTCAAAGAAAGCTTCGGTCCAAAACACTAGACATGGCCAAAGGCCAGCCAAGCCTTAGCAGATCATTGCTCCAAGAGCAAGATTGATAGAAATCATCAAGCTCTTGTGGTGATAAGTTGAAACCTCGGTCCAATGAGATTAGACATGGCTTCTCAGCCAGCCAGATTTCAACAAATCATCATGAAACTCTAGAACTCATCTTCAAGAATTTCGAAGAAAAAATACCTAATCTAAGCAACAAGATGAACCGTCAGTTGTCCAGCCTAAACAATCCCGGGCAATAACACCAAAACTTGATGTTGTTGCCGGATCTTGGCACTGATGTTACCAAAGCTTGCTCAAAACTTGAACAATCCCCGGCAACGGCGCCAAAAACTTGGTGGCGAAATTGTGAACAATACTTTTTCACAACTCTCATAATCCCCGGTAATGGCTCCAAAAACGTGGTAGCTCAATACCATGGCATTACACAACTTCGCACAACTAACCAGCAAGTGCACTGGGTCGTCCAAGTAATAAACCTTACGTGAGTAAGGGTCGATCCCACGGAGATTGTTAGTATTGAAGCAAGCTATGGTCATCTTGTAAATCTTAGTCAGGCAAACTCAAATGATAATGGTGATGAACGAAAATAACATAAAGATAAAGATAGAGATACTTATGTAATTCATTGGTAGGAACTTCAGATAAGCGCATGAAGATGCCTTCCCTTCCGTCTCTCTGCTTTCCTACTGCCTTCATCCAATCCTTCTTCCTCCTTTCCATGGCAAGCTCGTGTAGGGTTTCACTGTTGTCAGCAGCTACCTCCCATCCTCGCAGTGAAAGCTAATGCACACACTCTGTCACAGTGCTGCCAATCACCGGTGTGGTTCCCTCCCCTACTGGAATAGAATCCAGTGATTCTTTTGCGTCTGTCACTAATGCCCAGTAGGTTACAGGTTTGAAGCACGTCACAGTCATTCAGTCATTGAATCCTACTCAGAATACCACAGACAAGGTTAGACCTTCCGGATTCTCTTGAATGCTGCCATCAATTCTTGCCTATACCACGAAGACTCTGACCTCACGGAATGGCTGGCTCGTTTGTCAGGCGAGCACTCGGTTGTCAGGCGATCAACCATGCATCGTGCAATCAGGAATCCAAGAGATATTCACCAAGCCTCAAATGCTTGTAGAACAAGAGTGGTTGTCAGTCACTTTGTTCATGGGTGAGAATGGTGATGGGCGTCAATCATCACCTCCATCAAGTTGAAGAACAAGTGATATCTTGGAAAAGAACAAGCGGAATTGAATGGAAGAACAATAGTAATTGCATTAATACTCGAGGTACAGCAGAGCTCCACACCTTAATCTATGGTGTGTAGAAACTCCACCGTTGAAAATACATAAGCATAAGGTCTAGGCATGGCCGAATGGCCAGCCTCCCAGTGATCTAAGATCAAAAGTGATCAAAAGATATAAGATCCAAAGACTTCTAATACAATAGCAAAGGTCCTACTTATAGAAAACTAGTAACCTAAGGTGTACAGAAATGAGTAAATGACATAAAAATCCACTTCCGGGCCCACTTGGTGTGTGCTTGGGCTGAGCAATGAAGCATTTTTCGTGTAGAGACTCTTCTTGGAGTTAAACGCCAGCTTTGTGCCAGTTTGGGCGTTTAACTCCCATTTGGGTGCCAGTTCCAGCGTTTAACGCTGGGATTTCTTGAGGTGACTTTGAACGCCGGTTTGGGCCATCAAATCTTGGGCAAAGTATGGACTATCATATATTGCTGGAAAGCCCAGGATGTCTACTTTCCAACGCCGTTGAGAGCGCGCCAATTGGGCTTCTGTAGCTCCAGAAAATCCACTTCGAGTGCAGGGAGGTCAGAATCCAACAGCATCTGCAGTCCTTTTTGGTCTCTGAATCAGATTTCTGCTCAGGTCCCTCAATTTCAGCCAGAAAATACCTGAAATCACAGAAAAACACACAAACTCATAGTAAAGTCCAGAAAAGTGAATTTTAACTAAAAATAATAAAAATATATAAAAACTAACTATATCATACAAAAACATACTAAAAACAATGCCAAAAGTATACAAATTATCCGCTCATCACAACACCAAACTTAAATTGTTGCTTGTCCCAAGCAACTGAAAATAAATAAGATAAAAAGAAAAGAATATGCAATGAATTCCAAAAACATCTATGAAGATCAGTATTAATTAGATGAGCGGGGTTTTTAACTTTTTGCCTCTGAACAGTTTTGGCATCTCAATCTATCCCTTGAAATTCAGAATGGTTGGCTTTTTATGAACTCAGAGTCCAGATAATGCTAATGATTCTCTTAGTGAAGTATGATGATTCTTGAACATAGCTATTTATTGAGTCTTGGCTGTGGCCCAAAGCACTCTGTCTTCCAGTATTACCACCGGATACATACATGCCACAGACACATGATTGGGTGAACCTTTTCAGATTGTGACTCAGCTTTGCTAAAGTCCCCAATTAGAGGTGTCCAGGGTTCTTAAGCACACTCTTATTTGCCTTGGATCACAACTCTTATTTCTCTATTTTTTTCGTTTTCTTTTTCTCTTTTTTTTTCGGTTTTTTTTTTTTTTGAATAGCTTTTTCTTGCTTCAAGAATCATTTTATGATTTTTCAGATCCTCAGTAACATGTCTCCTTTTTCATCATTTTTCAAGAGCCAACATTCATGAACCACAAATTCAAGATACATATGCACTGTTTAACATACATTCAGAGAACAAAAATATTACCACCACATCAAAATAATTAAACTATTATAAAATTCAAAATTATGCAATTCTTCTTTTCAATTAGGCACTTTTTATTGAAGCAAGGTGATGGATTCATAGGACATTCATAACTTTAAGGCATAGATACTAAGACACTAATGATCACAAGACACAAACATGGATAAACATAAGCATAAAATTCGAAAAACAGAAGAACAAATAACAAGGAAATCAAAGAACGGGTCCACCTTAGTGATGGCGGCTCTTTCTTGCTCTTGAAGATCCTATGGAGTGCTTGAGCTCCTCAATATCTCTTCCTTGTCTTTGTTGCTCCTCCCTCATGATTCTTTGATCTTCTCTAATCTCATGAAGGATGATGGAGTGTTCTTGGTGCTCCACCCTTAGTTGTCCCATGTTGGAACTTAACTCTCCTAGGGAGGTGTTTAGTTGCTCCCAATAGTTTTGTGGAGGAAATTCATCCCTTGAGGAATTCAGGGATCTCATGATGAGTGGGATCCTTGTGTACTCCATCCTTTTCTTGGTGATGGGTTTGTCCTCATCAATGGGGATGTCACCCTCTATGTCAACTCCAACTGAATAACAGAGGTGACAAATGAGATGAGGAAGGCTAACCTTGCAAGGTGGAGGTCTTGTCCGCCACCTTATAGAGTTCTTGGGCTATAACCTCATGAACTCTATTTCTTCTCCAATCATGATGTTATGGATCATGATAGCCCGGTCTATGGTAACTTCGAACCGGTTGCTAGTGGGATGATTGAGCGTTGTATGAACTCTAACCATCCTCTAGCCACGGGCTTGAGGTCATGCCTTCTC